>NC_086452.1:113075296-113367796 GCF_028390025.1 Pseudophryne corroboree | reverse complement strand
GGTGTGAGAGGACCAGGGGTGAGTAAGGGTTAGAGAGCATGAGAGGTGCAGAGGCTGTGAGGGTAGTAGGGAATTAGATATTCAGGGGGAGAGAGGGTAACAGGGAATGAGAGAACTTGAGGTTGAACAAAGAATGGAGAGTATGAGAGGTGCAGAGGCTGTGTGATGGTAGCAGGGAATGAGAAATGCAGGGAGTGAGAGGACAGGGGGTGAGCAAGGGGTAGAGAGCATGAGAGGTGCTGAGTTTGTATGATGGAAGCAGGAGGTGAGAGGGAAGAAGGGAGTGAGAGAGCCAGGGGTTGAGCAAGGGATGGAGAGTGTGAGAGGTGCAGGGACTGAGTGAGGGAAGCATTGGGTTAGAGGGTAGCAGGTGGTGAGTGAGGGATGGAAGAAGTGAGAGATGCTGGGAAGGGGGGAAGCATGTGGGGAGTGATAGAGAGAGTTACCTGGGATGAAGATAATGGCACATAAGAGAGTGACAGACAAAAGAAATATGTAAGGGAAAGAAGAAGAGACACATGGAAAAGAGGTGAACAAACAAAGGGTAGATATTAGAGATATCCTGTAGGAACATTTGAGACATTGAAGAAAGATGAAATCATAGCGAATAGCCTTACATCATATAACATGTTTTATATATACTATAAAATGCTAAAGAGCATCTACAATTAATCTCGTATTTTTAAAATACCTAAGCCACCCGCCATTATATTCCAATTTCCATATCTCCACCTCTATATTCCTAGTCTGAGCCCTGTATGTATATATGCTCAGTGATATAGAGGGGATTGAGATTGAGGTGGTTGAAGGTAGGTGGGTAGCTATGGAATCCATGGTGCTAGCCACACCCCACAGCACATACCACACCTAACAGCACTGGTTACTCCTCCATATCAGTAATTACACCCTCACCATGCCGGTCACACACCCTGCGGCGGCACACAATAGGCCCATCATAAATTTCAGTTCCAGGCCCATGAGCACCTTAATCTGGCACTGAGCTGTGTTTAAAATGTGTTTAATTAGTTTTAGTTGTTGGCTTGAGGTGTCAGGAATGGGACGCGAAAGTGGAGAATAGAAGGGCGAATTAGGGACAACTACATTGGTGACATCCAAAATTAGTTTATGAATCTGACGCCAGTAGCGGTGGACGAGTGTACAGGAACACCAAACATGCAGCATGATTCCCCGTTGCCCACAAAGTCTCCAGCACCTATCAGAGCAAGAAGGGTAGATAGTTTGTAGTCTCCAGCACCTATCAGAGCAAGAAGGGTAGATAGTTTGTAGTCGAGAAGGTACTAAATACCACCGGTAATACATTTTATAAGAGTTTTCCTTGATACGAACGGACAAGGAATTCTTAGCAAATTCCTGTATAATGTCAGCCCATTCCTTGATGGTTAAAGTTTCCCCTACATCTCCTTCCCAAGCTAATCCATGAGCCTCTTTTGCGGGATTTGGTAAATAGCAGATAACAATCCCTTTGTGGAGTGAGAACCACAACACAAAGATTCGAAGGCAGTTTTGACTGTAGGGTGAGCAATTTTACAGAGGGTAGTATCAAAGTGACGGATTTGCAAAAATTTATAGAAAACCAAATGGGGAAGTGAGAAGCGCGATTGTAAGTCCGCAAATGAGGGAAAAGAATGGAGAGGGGCTACATCTAGCAAGAAAAGGACGTTGTGTGAGGTCCAATATTTAAATGCAAGGTGGTCAGTGCCTGGAGGAAACTCTACATTGTTCCATTAGGGGGTCAGTGAAGGATTATAAGAGCGAAGCTGGTAGAAGCGAGTACAGTGTCCAGATTGATAACGAAAAACGCATCACTGGTAATAAGAGAGACGAAGTCGGGCGGAAACGAGGTGTGCACCATAACAGAGTAGAGGGTGACTACATTTTTAATGTGCATGTGCTTCTAAAAGCATCCACAGTCTCTGTTCGGGAGGTGAGTGCCAGAGAACACAGGAGGCCAAGTGCGTAGCACAGTAGTACTTAATCAGATCTGGCATGCCTAGGCCTCCCGATGCACGATGTTAGTCGTATCTTAACTCTGGGCTTCTTCCCAGCCCAAACAAAACTAGATATGTCTTGTTGAAGATTTTTTTCAATATTTTAGTTGGTATGTGGATTGGGAGGGTCTGCCAGAGATACAGCAAACGCGGCAGTATGTTCATTTTGACAGCAGCGATGCGCCCGAACCAAGAAATATAGAGTTTATTCCAAACGACTAGGTCAGTGTGTATAGATGAAAATAATCATGGGAAATTGGCTGTGTACAGCGTCGAGTAAGATTTAGTGAGGTAGATGCCTAGATACTTAAGCTTAGTGTGTTGCCATTTAAACAAATAAGAAGATTGTAGGAGGCGCAGATCTTGGGGAGACACATGTATATCTAAAATCTCAGTTTTGTCAGTGTTGAGATTGTAATTAGACAGGTGACTATAAGTACGAATCTCCTCAAATAAGTGTTGCAGGGATATGCTCGGGTCAGTTAAAGTTAAGATGACATCATCAGCGTATAGCACTATTTTGCATACGTGGTTTCCTACTTCAATGCCTGAGATGTCAGAGTTCAGTCTGATTTTGGCCGCCAAGGGCTCCATCACCAAAGCAAATAGTAGTGGGGAAAGCGGGCAGCCTTGGCGGGTGCCGTTTCTGATAAAAAGAGATGGGGAGGAAAGGCCATTAACGAGAACCGAGGCAGAAGGATTATAATAAAGCGAGGTAACAGCATTATAAAAAGCGCCATGTAGACCTATATTCTTCAGGGTTTGTTGGATAAAGGGCCATGCTAATCTATCAAAGGCTTTCTCTGCATCTAGAGCCACCACCAGGGTCGGAAGGGATTCCCGTTGGGAGAGGTGAATAAGATTAATGAATCGGCGAGTATTATCCGCAGCTTGCCGGTTAGGGACAAAACCGACCTGGTCTGATGTATCAAATCCAGCAGAAATGGGGCCAATCTATTTGCGAGAATTTTGGCGAATAACTTGAGGTCTGTATTTAAAAGTGAGATGGGCCTATAAGCCTTCATGTCCAGCGGATCACGATCAGGCTTGGGGATGGCGATGATATTGGCCCTGGTGGTGGCTGCATCCAGTGAGCCTTGTTCCAACAAAGAGTTAAATAATGAGTGAAGCATGGGAAGAAGGGACTGTGAAATATTTTTATAATAAATAGCAGTATAGCCATCAGGGCCCAGGGCGGACAATCAGCGTAGCTGATTGATCGTGGTGAGAATTTCCTCATTGGAAATAGGGGCATTAAGCATCTCTAGATCTGATGCAGTGAGTTTCGGTAAGCAACAAGAGGATAAGTAATGTTGGATGGAGGTGATATGAAGCGGGTCGGTAGAGGTAGGTGAAGATAGATTGTAGAGGGACTCATTATAATTATGAAATTGTGAGGCCATAACCTTAGGGTCACAAGTTATGGAGCCATCAGAGCATTTCAGGGCAAGTATACGATTCTGTGTACGTTTTGCCCGAAAACGACGAGCCAGCAAAGTGTCCGCTCTATCTGATTTTTCATAAAATTTCTGATGGATCCGTAAGAGTGAGTTGTTTTTTTGGTGAGGATTTGCGACAGTTGACCTTTAAGTGAGAGAATCTTAGAGTATAGTAATTTTTTCGGGAAGTGTTTGTGGAGAAGGGTTAAAGAAGTTAATTCTGTTTCCAAGTCAAGGATACGTCTAGCTTCAATCTTTCTATGAGTCGAGGCAAGATTAATGAGATTAACATAACGTGGCTTTATGAGCTTCCCATAGCACTGCCAGGGAAATAACAGGAGAAACGTTGTCAGTGAGGTAAGTGCGAATCATACCGTTAAGTTCATCTATATTGGAGGGTTTAAGGAGGAGAGACTCATTTAACCGCCATACACGTGGGGTCGTGGGCTTATGAGGGATAGCAATATCCAGTATAATCACATAGTGGTCCGACCAAGTGGTAGGAATTATTTGTGCTCCTAAGAGGGATTGGGTGGAGTCGCGGTCTACAAAAATATAGTCAATGCGAGTGTAAAGATTGTGTTGACTGAATAGTGCGTGTAACCTCTAGTGGACGGATATAGGGTACTCCAGCCATCATACAGGTTATGAGAGGAAATACATGTCTGTAAAAGTCTAGACAGCTTCGTTTGAGCGGATGTCCCTGTGCTAGAGTGAGATCTATCAAAAAGAGGGTCAAGGGTAACGTTACAATCACCAGCAACTATGATTTTAGAATTCGAGAATTTAGAGAGCTGGTCAGAGAATATTTCAAAGAAGGATCCCTGCTGCATGTTTGGGGCATACACGGACGCCAAGGTGATAGGGATTTGATTGAGGGTACCTGAGAGAATCACAAATCTACCATTATCATCAAGGATAGAGTCTTGAATAACTATGGGGAGATCACGGTGGACCATAATAGCAGTGCCTCTACATTTGGCTGACATAGTAGAATAAAAGGTGTGAGGATATTTTTTATAGTTTAAAGAAGGATGGGGAACTTTAAAGTGAGTTTCTTGTAGAAAGATTATATCTGGCTTGTGCCAAGCAAAAAAATTAAACGCCAAGGACCTTTTAGTTGGGGAATTAAGACCATTTACATTAATGGACAAGAGTTTCAAAGTCATGGGGGGGTAACAGTCATCAGAGTACACTGCAGTGAACAAACATTGACGTGGACAAACAGGGAAGATTGGAAAAATCAGAAAAAAACAGAGCAGAATAAGTGTGAGAAAGAACTCAGAGGATAGACCCATTCCTAAAAGCGGGTAGGGTCTAAATGAGTAGAGCCAGTAAGGCAGTCCCTTCATTGTGGGAGGTAGCAACAATTAAAGAAAACAGTAAGTAAGAACCAGAACATGGAAAACATGAACAAAGACATCCTGCGGTCAAGCGCAAGGGTGGAGCTATAGCAGGTCAAAACATGAGAAAAGAAAATTGAAATCGTAACATGACTAGACAGTATGCAATATAACATCTGACAGCAACTATACTATAAAAATAAGAACAAACAGGCATGTAGGAAAACATGTAGTTGATGACTGGTTAACATAACAGCAAGAAACGGAATAACAGTAACTGCGATATCGTGCCCACAGCCTAAGGCGGTCCCACCATATTAAGCATAATATTAGCCTTACCAATTCAAGGCCCAATAATAATTGTCCAGATGGGACCAGGAACGGCTGACGCACATGAGTCCCAGGAATTGAACAGTCACTAGGGCAACTAAATCAGTACGTTCAGAGTAATGAAAATAAATAAATAAATCATACAGTAACAAAACAGAGCATAGTTACGTGTCTCAGGTCATAAGAAAGCCATGTCACTTAATAGACCAATCAGGAGTAGGCGCCATAGGTCTCACTGGAGATGTGGAGGTGAGTTGATTCTTAAGCTCGTCAGGTAGGGTGTCAAAGATGCCAAGAGTCTTGAGAAGGTCGTAGCCTTGAGCAGGGGTTTTAACTGAGTGATGGGATCCATCTTTGGTAACTTGAAGCTGAAATGGAAACCCCCATTTATACTTGATAGAATGAGTGCGGAGGACTCTGGTAACAGCAGCAAGGTCGCAACGCTTTCTGAGAGTAGAGGGCGCTAAGTCTTGGTATATTTGAAGTTGGGTGCCTGAATAATCAACGGATTGGTGTTATTGTGCCGCAGACATGAGTTTTTCCTTTGTTTTGTAATAGTGCAACCACAGGATGACATCACGAGGTGGTTGAGTTGGGGGAGGCCGAGGACGTAGCGCACGATGCGCCCTGTCTAGAAGGAGTAGGTCTTTTGGAGTACCAGGGATCAAATCTAGGAATAGTCCCTCTAGAAAACCTGGGAGGGTCTCCATGGTAACACCCTCTGGAATGTTGCAGATCCTGATATTATTTCTGCGGTTCCGATTGTCCAAATCCTCCAAGTGATCTCCATGGAGATCGACATCCGCGCGGAGGTCCATTAGCTCCTGCTCAATCACGGCCTGGTATTGACAAACCTCATCCATTTTGCGTTCCAAGGAATCAGTACGTGTGCCCAAGTCGGCAAGTTCATTTCTAAATTCTATGAGTGCCGATCTCATTTCCGTTTGAATAGTTTTAGTGACAATAGAGATGATGTCTTGGGTGGTGAGGTGAGCTTTCAGCGATGGAGCATCCTCCGTATCAGACATGCAATCTGTAGTTGAAGAATTACGAGAAGTAGAACCAGCTTTCTCCCACGCTCGAAGAATGCTGGGCTTATTAACAGCATTGGACTTGCGATTCTTTTGCGACATAGTAGAACGGGAAAGGCAAAGTGACAGTTACCAAGAATATCAGCAGTGCTTAGGAGATCAAAAATGAATTTGGTAAATAACCCTGAGAGAGACCTCGGCCAGGAGGATAGCTGAGCCTCTAACGCTGGTTGACTGCAGGATGATCTAGCCTAGCCTAGGACAGACATCAGATATGCCATGGAACTCCTCTCAGAGAGTGGGCATCAATGAATCGGATTCCATGGTAGAGTGGAGTGGGTTGGCGAGCCCTCCCGGAGCAGGGTAGCTTGCAATAATGAAGTGGCCTTACAAATCTGCTGGTCATGGTAACCATGTAAACATAGGCACAGACCAGCCAGTGACCTGTAGTTGGGGGCCCCGAGCAACAATAACCATTGGCCCTCCTGGGTGTTTGCTACACAAAGCTCTCCAGAGAGAAAGGAGGGATTGATATTGATATTTAGCCCCAAGAGTACTGTGTGTGCCACCCCAATGTGCCGCCTGCGAAGAGAGTAGCCGTGGGGGAGCGGTAACGCAGTGGTGAGTAGGTTTGAAGAACCCCTAAGGGTGCCTATGTTGCCATGTCCACCTGCATCCAGGGAGGGGGACCACAAGGAGAATACTGCCCTTATGTGGGGCCTTAGTGTTGTGTCCACTCGGAGCAGGGGCGTCTCAGGAGCAGTAGAGCAGGCACTGTAATGTGTGTGAGGGAGAGACCAGCGGAAGGGTAACGGGCCATAGAGGGGAGTGGTGATGCAGCTCAACTCTATCCAGCTTCGGCACAGGCAGTCAGGCCAATCGCCGCATCTCTGGAGAGCTCTCGGAGGGCGGTACGCCAGCCGGAGCCCGAGGCTACAGTGGGTAGAGCGATCAGCGGCTGCAGGGAACAGCAGCTAGACACCCGGCTCCAACCGCCGGTGTCCCAGTTCCCGGGGGGTGTCCGCCGCTTGGAGTGTGGTGCAAGATAGCGGCCCCTCACTTGCCAGACATCGGTATGTAATAAGAAATTTTTAACGAAACAATTAAAAGTTAAGGTGTGTACACATGGTGAGATTTATCTGTCCAATCTGTCTGGTGAGAACAAAAATCTGGTAATGGATGAGAGCAAATGACAACAGACCATTTGCTCCCAACCACTGGAAAATAGACAATTTGTTGTTCAAACAAATAGGTTAAATCAGTTTGTTTGGAAAAATGTGTTAAATCTATAGTTTTAATCCATTTTCCAGTGTTTGGGAGAAAATGGTTGATTGTCATTTGCTCTCATCCATTGCCAGATTTTTGTTCTCACCAGACAGATTGGACAGATAAATCTCACCATGTGTACACGCCTTTATACTATCTGACCGCACAGTTACCGCAGTATAATATAATTAGATTCCGGCTAGGAACTGAACAATACGAGTGCGTCCATGATAGTATTTACTGGCTGCGGAATTAGAGACATATTTTTCATAAGAAATACAGCTCCAATAAGACAAATTGATCTTCTACCCACTCTATAAAGGGCAACTAATAACAAATACACTGATTTTAACAAATGATACACCATTACTGATGGGAATTAAACCTATGTGTCTCAGATATTTCTAAAATTACCTCACACTATGTATGAATAAATAAAGTATTATATATATATATATATATATATATATATATTAAGATTCATATTTATCCCTCTCTGATTAGTATAGGATTTATTGTACCACTATTAGAGCGAATCACCAATCATATAATATAGTGAGAATCCGATATGTGAGATTGCTGCCCATGAACATATAACGCCACCCTTTGGTAATACAATTATAGAAATGCCCATTAAAATAATATATGGGGTGGAGTTAAACACCTGACACTGGAAGTGAGAGATGAATCAATATCATATCTTACCTCATATATGAGAAACATCACAGGATCACCCCCCATAATATAGAGCAGTGGTGGCTAACCTGTGGCTCTTGAGCCTCATGCGGCTCTTTCTTTATTCAAATGTGGCTCCCGACACTCGAAGTCACGTGACCGCAACAGATCCAGAAACTGCTGCACTCCAGCCAGACAGGCAGCAGCACTACGGAGACTGAGAACTGAGAGAGCCAGATACTAGAGGTGAGACACCCACTGGCAAACAAAGGACAAAGGAGAGTGCTGGCAGGACTGACACATGAGGTAGCTGGCTGAAGTGACACAGTAGGGTATGTGGAAGTGGCTTTTTAAATGTATTTTATGTTGGATCTGGCTTTTTAAATGTATTTTATACCAGAGGCGTGGCCTAGCAGCCACAGGGCCGCACCCCATTTCTGCATGTGCGCCTGTGGCTTGATGTTGGCTCTTTGACGTGCCTAACAAGATTTTTTGGCTCTTTGTTTCTGACTGGTTGGCCACCCCTGATATAGAGACACATGACAAGAGGTGAAACCATAGTACATCTAATATTGGATATCTGCACCCAAAAATTAAGTTACTGATCATATGGGGATGATAACATATCAATATACTAAACACCATATGTGAGAAGTATACTGTATGGATACCATATCTGGGGGCGCGCATTTACCCGTGTTTTTTCCTAGTGGAACACGTGTTCAACCCGGTAAGCTGTGTAGTGTAAATGGAAGCCGTGTCGAGGATGAATGGAAGGGCGGCGCTGGGAGATCATGTGATCTCCCAGCGCCGCCCCTGCCGTGTCAGCAGCAGCGTCACCAACCCGGCAATATGCCAGGTTGGTGAGCGCTGTGGGAAAGGGGGCTGTAGCATGGGTCGCAGCTGTGTCAGGCTCCCGGCTGCAACCCGTGCTACAAGTGGAAAAGGGGTATGAGAGACACAAGGAATATTTTGTAACATTGCCTAAGACTTTAACATATAATTTATATCCAAATCCCAGGGAGTCTGGGCACTGTGCCAAAGACATTCCTTTAAGCCAGAGGTTCCCAAACTGTGTGCCACGGGACACTTGCAGGGGTGCCCTGGGTTGGTGGTCCAGGACCAATTCAAATTATTCATGGTCAATATAATAGGCAAAACCAGTGGCGGTGGCTGCCAGTCATAAAATATGTGGCCAAACAGAAGCAAATCTTGTCCCTCACCACACAACTGACCCTAAGGATGACATATAAACGCGATCTACTTAATGTAATATTTCTTTCTAAATTTCTCAATAAGAAATTTTTGGCCTAGGGGTGCCGTGAAAAAAATTCTGATATTCTAGGGCGCCGTGATTCAAAAAAGTTTAGAAACCACTGCTTTAAGCACTAAAGTAACAGTTTGAATACAATTGTGTCAATACAGAATACAAATAGAAAACAATCACAGAGCTGTATTTATTTACTAGTGATGAGCGGGTTCGGTTTCTCGGAAACCGAACCCCCCCGAACTTCAGCCTTTTTACACGGGTCCGAGCCGTGCTCGGATTCTCCCGTGTGGCTCGGGTAAACCGAGCGCGCTCGAACGTCATCATCCCGCTGTCGGATTCTCGCGAGATTCGGATTCTATATAAGCAGCCGCGCATCGCCGCCATTTTCTCACACGTGCATTGAGATTGATAGGGAGAGGACGTGGCTGGCGTCCTCTCCGTTATAGTCATAATAGAAAAGACTAAGAGTGACATTGTTATAATTGTGGGGAGGATTGGGGACGGGGAGCAGCTGTTAGGAGTACAGTGCAGGGTTTTGCTGATAGTAGTGAGTGTGACCACCAGTTTAATCCGTTCTCTGCCTGAAAAAAACGCTCCATACCATATCTGTGCTCAGTGTGCTGCATGATATATCTGTGCTGAGTGCACTGCTCACACTGCCTAATTGTGGGGACTGGGGAGCAGTTATAGCAGGAGTACAGTGCACAGTTTTGCTGACAGTGACCACCAGTCCAGTATACGTTTGTCTGCCTGAAAAACACTCCTGTGGTGGCTTTTTTTCTTTATAATAGTAGTTTAGCAGTCTGCTGACAGTGTCCACCAGGTCCATTTATTATACAGTATATTATATATATAGCAGTACGGTAGGCCACGGCTGTACCTACCTCTGTGTCGTCACTCGTCGTCCATAAGTAATAATAGTATACTATCTACATTGTATACCTGTGGTGGCTTTTTTTTCTTCATACTAGTTTAGCAGTCTGCTGACAGTGTCCACCAGGTCCGTTATTATTATTCTGTATATATTATATATATATATATATATAGCAGTACGGTAGGCCACGGCTGTACCTACCTCTGTGTCGTCACTCGTCGTCCATAAGTAATAATAGTATACTATCCATCCATCTACATTGTATACCTGTGGTGGCTTTTTTTTCTTCATACTAGTTTAGCAGTCTGCTGACAGTGTCCACCAGGTCCGTTATTATTATTCTGTATATATTATATATATAGCAGTACAGTAGGCCACGGCTGTACCTACCTCTGTGTCGTCACTCGTCGTCCATAAGTAATAATAGTATACTATCCATCCATCTACATTGTATACCTGTGGTGGCTTTTTTTTCTTCATACTAGTTTAGCAGTCTGCTGACAGTGTCCACCAGGTCCGTTATTATTATTCTGTATATATTATATATATAGCAGTACAGTAGGCCACGGCTGTACCTACCTCTGTGCCGTCACTCGTCGTCCATAAGTAATAATAGTACACTATCCATCCATCTACATTGTATACCTGTGGTGGCTTTTTTTTCTTCATACTAGTATAGCAGTCTGCTGACAGTGTCCACCAGGTCCGTTATTATTATTCTGTATATATTATATATATAGCAGTACGGTAGGCCACGGCTGTACCTACCTCTGTGTCGTCACTCGTCGTCCATAAGTAATAATAGTATACTATCCATCCATCCATCTACATTGTATACCTGTGGTGGCTTTTTTTTCTTCATACTAGTTTAGCAGTCTGCTGACAGTGTCCACCAGGTCCATTATTATTATTCTGTATATATTATATATATAGCAGTACGGTAGGCCACGGCTGTACCTACCTCTGTGTCGTCACTCGTCGTCCATAAGTAATAATACTATACTATCCATCCATCTACATTGTATACCTGTGGTGGCTTTTTTTTTCTTCATACTAGTTTAGCAGTCTGCTGACAGTGTCCACCAGGTCCGTTATTATTCTGTATATATTATATATATAGCAGTACGGTAGGCCACGGCTGTACCTACCTCTGTGTCGTCACTCGTCGTCCATAAGTAATAATAGTATACTATCCATCCATCTACATTGTATACCTGTGGTGGCTTTTTTTTCTTCATACTAGTTTAGCAGTCTGCTGACAGTGTCCACCAGGTCCGTTATTATTATTCTGTATATATTATATATATAGCAGTACGGTAGGCCACGGCTGTACCTACCTCTGTGTCGTCACTCGTCGTCCATAAGTAATAATACTATACTATCCATCCATCTACATTGTATACCTGTGGTGGCTTTTAGTTGTGCGCAAAATATGGAGAACAAAAATGTGGAGGTTAAAAAAATAAGGAAAGATCAAGATCCACTTCCACCTCGTGCTGAAGCTGCTGCCACTAGTCATTGCCGAGACGATGAAATGCCATCAATGTCGTCTGCCAAGGCCGATGCCCAATTTCATAGTACAGAGCATGTAAAATCCAAAACACAAAAGATCAGTAAAATGACCCAATAATCAAAATTAAAAGCGTCTGAGGAGAAGCGTAAACTTGCCAATATGCCATTTACGACACGGAGTGGCAAGGAACGGCTGAGGCCCTGGCCTATGTTCATGGCTAGTGGTTCAGCTTCACATGAGGATGGAAGCACTCAGCCTCTCGCTAGAAAAATGAAAAGACTTAAGCTGGCAAAAGCACAGCAAAGAACTGTGCGTTCTTCGAAATCACAAATCCCCAAGGAGAGTCCAATTGTGTCGGTTGCGATGCCTGACCTTCCCAACACTGGACGGGAAGAGCTTGCGCATTCCACCATTTGCACGCCCCCTGAAAGTGCTGGAAGGAGCACCCGCAGTCCAGTTCCTGATAGTCAAATTGAAGATGTCAGTGTTGAAGTACACCAGGATGAGGATATGGGTGTTGCTGGTGCTGGGGAGGAAATTGACAAGGAGGATTCTGATGGTGAGGTGGTTTGTTTAAGTCAGGCACCCGGGGAGACACCTGTTGTCCGTGGGAGGAATATGGCCATTGACATGCCTGGTCAAAATACAAAAAAAATCAGCTCTTCGGTGTGGAATTATTTCAACACAAATGCGGACAACAGGTGTCAAGCCGTGTGTTGCCTTTGTCAAGCTGTAATAAGTAGGGGTAAGGACGTTAACCACCTCGGAACATCCTCCCTTATACGTCACCTGCAGCGCATTCATCATAAGTCAGTGACAAGTTCAAAAACTTTGGGCGACAGCGGAAGCAGTCCACTGACCAGTAAATCCCTTCCTCTTGTAACCAAGCTCACGCAAACCACACCACCAACTCCCTCAGTGTCAATTTCCTCCTTACCCAGGAAAGCCAATAGTCCTGCAGGCCATGTCACTGGCAAGTCTGACGAGTCCTCTCCTGCCTGGGATTCCTCCGATGCATCCTTGAGTGTAACGCCTACTGCTGCTGGCGCTGCTGTTGTTGCTGCTGGGAGTCGATGGTCATCCCAGAGGGGAAGTCGGAAGACCACTTGTACTACTTCCAGTAAGCAATTGACTGTCCAACAGTCCTTTGCGAGGAAGATGAAATATCACAGCAGTCATCCTGCTGCAAAGCGGATAACTGAGGCCTTGGCAGCCTGGGCGGTGAGAAACGTGGTTCCGGTATCCATCGTTACTTCAGAGCCAACTATAGACTTGATTGAGGTACTGTGTCCCCGGTACCAAATACCATCTAGGTTCCATTTCTCTAGGCAGGCGATACCGAGAATGTACACAGATGTCAGAAAAAGAGTCACCAGTGTCCTAAAAAATGCAGTTGTACCCAATGTCCACTTAACCACGGACATGTGGACAAGTGGAGCAGGGCAGACTCAGGACTACATGACTGTGACAGCCCACTGGGTAGATGTATTGCCTCCCGCTGAAAGAACAGCAGCGGCGGCACCAGTAGCAGCATCTCGCAAACGCCAACTCGTTCCTAGGCCGGCTACGCTTTGTATCACCGCTTTCCAGAATACGCACACAGCTGAAAACCTCTTACGGCAACTGAGGAAGATCATCGCAGAATGGCTTACCCCAATTGGACTCTCCTGGGGATTTGTGGCATCGGACAACGCCAGCAATATTGTGCGTGCATTACATCTGGGCAAATTCCAGCACGTCCCATGTTTTGCACATACCTTGAATTTGGTGGTGCAGAATTATTTAAAAAACGACAGGGGCGTGCAAGAGATGCTGTCGGTGGCCAGAAGAATTGCTGGCCACTTTCGGCGTACAGGCACCGCGTACAGAAGACTGGAGCACCACCAAAAACACCTGAACCTGCCCTGCCATCATCTGAAGCAAGAGGTTGGAGGAGCAGCAAAAGGCCATTCAAGCCTATACAACTGAGCACGATATAGGAGGTGGAATGCACCTGTCTCAAGCGCAGTGGAGAATGATTTCAACGTTGTGCAAGGTTCTGCAACCTTTTGAACTTGCCACACGTGAAGTCAGTTCAGACACTGCCAGCCTGAGTCAGGTCATTCCCCTCATCAGGCTTTTGCAGAAGAAGCTGGAGGCATTGAAGGAGGAGCTAAAACAGAGCGATTCCGCTAGGCATGTGGGACTTGTGGATGGAGCCCTTCATTCGCTTAACCAGGATTCACGGGTGGTCAATCTGTTGAAATCAGAGCACTACATTTTGGCCACCGTGCTCGATCCTAGATTTAAAACCTACGTTGTATCTCTCTTTCCGGCAGACACAAGTCTGCAGAGGTTCAAAGACCTGCTGGTGAGAAAATTGTCAAGTGAAGCGGAACGCGACCCGTCAACAGCTCCTCCTGCACATTCTCCTGCAACTGGGGGTGCGAGGAAAAGGCTAAGAATTCCGAGCCCACCCGCTGGCGGTGATGCAGGGCAGTCTGGAGCGAGTGCTGACATCTGGTCCGGACTGAAGGACCTGCCAACGATTACCGACATGTCGTCTACTGTCACTGCATATGATTCTGTCACCATTGAAAGAATGGTGGAGGATTATATGAGTGACCGCATCCAAGTAGGCACGTCAGACAGTCCGTACGTATACTGGCAGGAAAAAGAGGCAATTTGGAGGCCCTTGCAGAAATTGGCTTTGTTCTACCTAAGTTGCCCTCCCTCCAGTGTGTACTCCGAAAGAGTGTTTAATGCCGCCGCTCACCTTGTCAGCAATCGGCGTACGAGGTTACTTCCAGAAAATGTGGAGAAGATGATGTTCATTAAAATGAATTATAATCAATTCCTCCGTGGAGACATTCACCAGCAGCAATTGCCTCCAGAAAGTACACGGGGACCTGAGATGGTGGATTCCAGTGGGGACGAATTAATAATCTGTGAGGAGGGGGATGTACACAGTGAAAGGGGTGATGAATCGGACGATGATGAAGAGGTGGACATCTTGCCTCCGTAGAGCCAGTTTGTGCAAGGAGAGATTGATTGCTTCTTTTTTGGTGGGGGCCCAAACCAACCAGTCATTTCAGTCACAGTCGTGTGGCAGACCCTGTCGCTGAAATGATGGGTTCGTTAAAGTGTGCATGTCCTGTTTATACAACATAAGGGTGGGTGGGAGGGCCCAAGGACAATTCCATCTTGCACCTCTTTTTTCTTTCATTTTTCTTTGCGTCATGTGCTGTTTGGGGAGTATTTTTTTGAAGGGCCATCCTGCGTGACACTGCAGTGCCACTCCTAGATGGGCCAGGTGTTTGTGTCAGCCACTTGGGTCGCTTATCTTAGTCACACAGCTACCTCATTGCACCTCTTTTTTTCTTTGCGTCATGTGCTGTTTGGGGAGTATTTTTTTGAAGGGCCATCCTGCGTGACACTGCAGTGCCACTCCTAGATGGGCCAGGTGTTTGTGTCGGCCACTTGGGTCGCTTATCTTAGTCACACAGCTACCTCATTGCGCCTCTTTTTTTCTTTGCGTCATGTGCTGTTTGGGGAGTATTTTTTTGAAGGGCCATCCTGCGTGACACTGCAGTGCCACTCCTAGATGGGCCAGGTGTTTGTGTCGGCCACTTGGGTCGCTTATCTTAGTTACACAGCTACCTCATTGCGCCTCTTTTTTTCTTTGCGTCATGTGCTGTTTGGGGAGTATTTTTTTTGAAGGGCCATCCTGCGTGACACTGCAGTGACACTCCTAGATGGGCCAGGTGTTTGTGTCGGCCACTAGGGTCGCTTAGCTTAGTCACACAGCTACCTCATTGCGCCTCTTTTTTTCTTTGCGTCATGTACTGTTCGGGGAGTATTTTTTTGAAGGGCCATCCTGCGTGACACTGCAGTGCCACTCCTAGATGGGCCAGGTGTTTGTGTCGGCCACTTGGGTCGCTTATCTTAGTCACATAGCTACCTCATTGCGCCTCTTTTTTTCTTTGCGTCATGTGCTGTTTGGGGAGTATTTTTTTGAAGGGCCATCCTGCGTGACACTGCAGTGCCAATCCTAGATGGGCCAGGTGTTTGTGTCGGCCACTTGGGTCGCTTATCTTAGTCACACAGCTACCTCATTGCGCCTCTTTTTTTCTTTGCGTCATGTGCTGTTTGGGGAGTATTTTTTTGAAGGGCCATCCTGCGTGACACTGCAGTGCCACTCCTAGATGGGCCAGGTGTTTGTGTCGGCCACTTGGGTCGCTTATCTTAGTCACATAGCTACCTCATTGCGCCTCTTTTTTTCTTTGCGTCATGTGCTGTTTGGGGAGTATTTTTTTGAAGGGCCATCCTGCGTGACACTGCAGTGCCAATCCTAGATGGGCCAGGTGTTTGTGTCGGCCACTTGGGTCGCTTAGCTTAGTCATCCAGCAACCTCGGTGCAAATTTTAGGACTAAAAATAATATTGTGAGGTGTGAGGTGTTCAGAATAGACTGAAAATGAGTGTAAATTATGGTTATTGAATTTAATAATACTATGGGATCAAAATGACCCCCAAATTCTATGATTTAAGCTGTTTTTTAGGGTTTTTTGAAAAAAACACCCGAATCGAAAACACACCCGAATCCGACAAAAAAATTTCGGTGAGGTTTTGCCAAAACGCGTTCGAACCCAAAACACGGCCGCGGAACCGAACCCAAAACCAAAACACAAAACCCGAAAAATTGCCGGTGCACATCACTAGTATGCTACGACAGTGATTTAATAGGACAGACACCAAACAAATGCTCAGTTTTTTTAACAAATTCATGTTTATTTGATCTTTTTTTCTCTTCTATAATTCAGTGTTGTCATACTTTCACATACCTGTTATTTGTGTTTTTAATATTTCGCATACTAGCTAAACAGTAAAATACACCATAACATAACGTGTTATTCGTTTTTAACGAAACAATTAAAAGTTATATTTTAAACTTGTGTGCACCGAAGACAGATCCTTTTCTCTCTTTTTTTTTCTTTATCCTGTACTATAATATGATCTGTGGTAGCACCCCCTTGGAAATATGAACAATTAATGATATATTTAAATTAGGGGCATTCTTCTCATTACTTTTTCCTGTGCAACTAACCTCCCCCTTCCCATTTCCCCCTTGTGATAAATGGTGCTGCATCAATTCAGTGGTGGTGTATTGTGCTGCATCAGTCCAGTGTTAGTGTCCTGTGCATCAGCCATCAGTCATTACAGTCACAGTGGTATCCTCTGCTGCCATATGTCTAGTGCTGCTGTATAGGGTGCTGTGTTGTGCTGCATCAGTTCAGTGGTGGTGTATTGTGCTGCATCAGTCCAGTGTTAGTGTCCTGTGCATCAGCCATCAGTCATTACAGTCACAGTGGTATCCTCTGCTACCATATGTCCAGTCAGAGCCGGCCCGACCATTACGCCAGGTACGCGGCTAAGTAGAGCGCCACAGGACGGAGGGCGCAAACAGCCATGGAGACAGAGGGGGTGTGGTTTGACAGCCATACTGAGAGGATGCTGCCTACCTCAACTCGGGAGCTGTGATAGCATTCTCTCATATACCAGTGCCCATTTGAACACCTCCGCAACTGAGCCGTCACCCCGGGGCTTCATTGCCTGACTGCGGACCTGCGACCACCACGATGGCGGAAGATGGTGCAAAGTCTCCGGCGCCCTTGGTCATCCCCCCAGCGATGGCCCTCTGCCCTGAGGGTGTGCAACTTTGCTTGTGTGTTCCTGCCTGGAGCGGTACTGTGCTGTGCAGAACCTGCCCATGCTGTCATGCTGGAAGAGGCACTGAAAGAGAGCAGGTGGGAAGGAACGATGGAGGAGAAGGAGTAGCGGGACTGGGGCGGCTTGTTATGGGGAGGAGGAGAGGGAGACGTACTGATTTGTGGGGGGATAGGGAGTTGATCATCTGAGAGTGCTGCATAGTTAGATGTAATTACTCATAGGAGGAGCTCTGACTGCCATAATGAAAACTTCATCTTCCCTATTCCCCTCATCCCTTTCATTCAATCCCCGACAGCCTTATTTTCCCTATTGACCTCAATCCTGATCATACCTCCCTCTGACAACCTTATCTTACCTAAACCTCCCCATCCCTGATCGTGCCTTCGTCCGACAACCTTATCTTTCCAATACCTCCCATCACTGACTTACTCTGACATCTTCATCTTCCCTATACCTCCATCCCTGACCGTCACTCCCTCAGACAACCTTATCTTCCCTATACACCCCCTTTCTATTCCTGACCATAACTCCCTCTGACAATCTTATTTTCCATATACCCCCCTCCATCCCTGACTCCCTCCAACAACTTCATCTGCCCTGTCAGGTATGGACCTGACATGACTACCCCTGACATACTTTTCTTCTATATTTCCCCTCATCTCTGATTTTGATTCCCTCAAACAACCTTCTCTTCCTTATTCTACCACCAATCATGACCGTGAACCCTGGTCTAGGTGTTGGTGGACATATAGTTACTGCAGAGACCACCGATGGCCAAAGGAAGCATCTGCAGCCAGGAATACACTACAGCCAGGTAAATACCTT
The DNA here is from genome assembly GCF_028390025.1 of Pseudophryne corroboree. Lineage (NCBI taxonomy): Eukaryota > Metazoa > Chordata > Amphibia > Anura > Myobatrachidae > Pseudophryne > Pseudophryne corroboree. The sequence continues at coordinate 113,349,513 of NC_086452.1, read as the reverse complement.
GCTGCCTTCTCCTGCTCTGAATAAGTTACAGATCTCTATCTCTTTGCCATTTCCCCAATTCCTTTACACCTGTCTCTCTCTGCCATTTCCCTCTATTCCTCCTCTCTCTCTTACCCGTCTTCCCCTATTCCTTCTCTCTCTCTCTCTGCCATCTCCCCCTATTCCTTCTCTCTCTGCTATCTCCCCCATTCCTCCTCTCTCTCCCAACTCCCTCTTTTCCTCTTCTCTCTCTCTGCCAGCTCCCTCTATTCTTCCTCTCTCTCCTGTCTCCCCCATTTCTCTTCTCTCCATATTCCTACTCTCTCTCTCTCTCTCTGCAATCTCCCCCTATTCCTCCTCTCTCTCCCGGCTCCCTCTATTCCTCCTCTCTCCCTGCCTGCCATCTCCCTCTATTCTTCTTCTCTCTCTCCTGTCTCCCCTATTTCTCCTCTCTCCATATCCCTCTCTCTCTCTCTCTCTCTCTCTCTCTCTCTCTCTGCCATCTCCCCCTATTCCTCCTCTCTCTCTCCGGCTCCCTCTATTCCTCCTCTCAATATGCCATCTCCCTCTATTCTTCCTCTCTGTCTCCTGTCTCCCCTATATCTCCTTTCTCCATGGTGGTTATTCCGAGTTGTTCGCTCGTTGCCGTTTTTCGCAACGGAGCGAATAGGTGGAAAATGCGCATGCGCATGGTATGCTGCGCGCATGCGTTCAGTAATTTAACACAAAACTTTGGAGATTTACACAAGCTCGAGCAACGTTTTTCAATCGCTCGAGTGATTGTAGTGTGATTGACAGGAAGTGGGTGTTTCTGGGCGGAAACTGGCTGTTTTCAGGGAGTGTGCTAAAAAAACGCAGGCGTGCCAGGTAAAAATGCAGGAGTGGCTGCAGAAACGGGGGAGTGGCTGGTCAAACGCAGGGCGTGTTTGTGACGTCAAAGCAGGAACTAAACAGACTGAAGTGATCGCAATCTAGGAGTAAGTCTGGAGCTACTCAGAAACTGCAAGGAATTATTTAGTAGCAATTCTGCTAATCTTTCGTTCGCTATTCTACTAAGCTAAGATACACTCCCAGGGGGCGGCGGCCTAGCGTTTGCAATGCTGCTAAAAGCAGCTAGCGAGCGAACAACTCGGAACGAGGGCCCATATTCCTCCTCTCTCTCCGAATTCCTACTTTCTTTCTCCTGTTTCCCTGTATTCCTCCTCTCTTTTCCATTTCTCCCTATGCCTCCTCTTTTTCTCACGTCTCCCCCAATTCCTCCTCTCTCTGCCATGACCCACTATTCCTCCTCTCTCTCTCCCCTCTCCCCCTATTCCTACTCTTGCCATTTTCCTCCTCTCTCTCCCATCTCTTAATATTCTTCCTTTCACGCTCTTGTTTCCCCTACTCCTGGTCTCTCTCATCTTTCCCTATTCCTCCTCTCTCTCCCATTGCGGGTGAGGAGTCTGTGCGAGGAGCTAGATGCTTTTTAGCCCAATCTGGCCATGGCTGCACATGGCTCCTTTCTTGGCTTTCTTGAGCCCTCAGCACAAATATAAACCAGTAGGCAATTGCAATGTATTTTATGTGGAACTGGTTTTGTTAGTAGCATATATATATATATATATATATATGCGTGTGTGTGTAGACTCAATGTGGCCTTCCCTATATATTTAGTATAGTTCTGTTTGTTTTTTTGTGGTAATATACAGCAGTTTTCTGCTTACTAATGTATATTTCTGTATTTGTATACTATATATTATGATTGATTGACATAACACCCACCCTCTACCCTCACAGCCCAAACTTTCACAATTTACAGGTTTATGCACCAATTGATGCCCAACCCCTGTCGTAGCTCCTACCACATATTCAAAGTGAGGGGCGCCAAAATCTATGTTCGCTTACCAAAAAAATTAGGCTTGGGCCGGCCCTGTGTCCAGTGCTGCTGTATAATAATAAGTCCCTTACTGTGTTGCTGTGTTGTCCTGCATCAGACCAGTGGTAGTGTCCTATGCATCAGTCAGTCCAGTGACCAGTAGAGATGAGCGGGTTCGGTTTCTCTGAATCCGAACCCGCCAGAACTTCATGTTTTTTTTCACGGGTCCGAGCGACTCGGATCTTCCCGCCTTGCTCGGTTAACCCGAGCGCGCCCGAACGTCATCATGACGCTGTCGGATTCTCGCGAGGCTCGGATTCTATCGCGAGACTCGGATTCTATATAAGGAGCCGCGCGTCGCCGCCATTTTCACACGTGCATTGAGATTGATAGGGAGAGGACGTGGCTGGCGTCCTCTCCGTTTAGAATAGATTAGAGAGACACTTGATTTACTAATTTTGGGGAGCATTAGGAGTACTCAGTACAGTGCAGAGTTTTGCTGATAGTGACCACCAGTTTTATTTATAATCCGTTCTCTGCCTGAAAAAAGCGATACACAGCACACAGTGACTCAGTCACATACCATATCTGTGTGCACTGCTCAGGCTCAGGCCAGTGTGCTGCATCATCTATTATCTATATATAATATTATATATATCTGTCTGACTGCTCAGCTCACACAGCTTATAATTGTGGGGGAGACTGGGGAGCACTACTGCAGTGCCAGTTATAGGTTATAGCAGGAGCCAGGAGTACATAATATATTATATAGTGAGTGACCACCAGACACACAGTGCAGTTTATTTAATATATCCGTTCTCTGCCTGAAAAAAGCGATACACACAGTGACTCAGTCAGTCACATACCATATCTGTGTGCACTGCTCAGGCTCAGGCCAGTGTGCTGCATCATCTATATATATTATATATCTGTCTGACTGCTCAGCTCACACAGCTTATAATTGTGGGGGAGACTGGGGAGCACTACTGCAGTGCCAGTTATAGGTTATAGCAGGAGCCAGGAGTACATAATATTATATTAAAATTAAACAGTGCACACTTTTGCTGCAGGAGTGCCACTGCCAGTGTGACTACTAGTGACCAGTGACCTGACCACCAGTATATATAATATTAGTAGTATACTATCTCTTTATCAACCAGTCTATATTAGCAGCAGACACAGTACAGTGCGGTAGTTCACGGCTGTGGCTACCTCTGTGTCGGCACTCGGCAGCCCGTCCATAATTGTATATACCACCTAACCGTGGTTTTTTTTTCTTTCTTTATACATACATACTAGTTACGAGTATACTATCTCTTTATCAACCAGTCTATATATTAGCAGCAGACACAGTACAGTGCGGTAGTTCACGGCTGTGGCTACCTCTGTGTCGGCACTCGGCAGCCCGTCCATAATTGTATATACCACCTAACCGTGGTTTTTTTTTCTTTCTTTATACATACATACTAGTTACGAGTATACTATCTCTTTATCAACCAGTCTATATTAGCAGCAGACACAGTACAGTGCGGTAGTTCACGGCTGTGGCTACCTCTGTGTCGGCACTCGGCAGCCCGTCCATAATTGTATATACCACCTAACCGTGGTTTTTTTTCTTTCTTTATACATACATACTAGTTACGAGTATACTATCTCTTTATCAACCAGTCTATATATTAGCAGCAGACACAGTACAGTGCGGTAGTTCACGGCTGTGGCTACCTCTGTGTCGGCACTCGGCAGCCCGTCCATAATTGTATATACCACCTAACCGTGGTTTTTTTTTCTTTCTTTATACATACATACTAGTTACGAGTATACTATCTCTTTATCAACCAGTCTATATATTAGCAGCAGACACAGTACAGTGCGGTAGTTCACGGCTGTGGCTACCTCTGTGTCGGCACTCGGCAGCCCGTCCATAATTGTATATACCACCTAACCGTGGTTTTTTTTTCTTTCTTTATACATACATACTAGTTACGAGTATACTATCTCTTTATCAACCAGTCTATATTAGCAGCAGACACAGTACAGTGCGGTAGTTCACGGCTGTGGCTACCTCTGTGTCGGCACTCGGCAGCCCGTCCATAATTGTATATACCACCTAACCGTGGTTTTTTTTTCTTTCTTTATACATACATACTAGTTACGAGTATACTATCTCTTTATCAACCAGTCTATATATTAGCAGCAGACACAGTACAGTGCGGTAGTTCACGGCTGTGGCTACCTCTGTGTCGGCACTCGGCAGCCCGTCCATAATTGTATATACCACCTAACCGTGGTTTTTTTTTCTTTCTTTATACATACATACTAGTTACGAGTATACTATCTCTTTATCAACCAGTCTATATATTAGCAGCAGACACAGTACAGTGCGGTAGTTCACGGCTGTGGCTACCTCTGTGTCGGCACTCGGCAGCCCGTCCATAATTGTATACTAGTATCCAATCCATCCATCTCCATTGTTTACCTGAGGTGCCTTTTAGTTGTGCCTATTAAAATATGGAGAACAAAAATGTTGAGGTTCCAAAATTAGGGAAAGATCAAGATCCACTTCCACCTCGTGCTGAAGCTGCTGCCACTAGTCATGGCCGAGACGATGAAATGCCAGCAACGTCGTCTGCCAAGGCCGATGCCCAATGTCATAGTACAGAGCATGTCAAATCCAAAACACCAAATATCAGTAAAAAAAGGACTCCAAAACCTAAAATAAAATTGTCGGAGGAGAAGCGTAAACTTGCCAATATGCCATTTACCACACGGAGTGGCAAGGAACGGCTGAGGCCCTGGCCTATGTTCATGGCTAGTGGTTCAGCTTCACATGAGGATGGAAGCACTCAGCCTCTCGCTAGAAAAATGAAAAGACTCAAGCTGGCAAAAGCAGCACAGCAAAGAACTGTGCATTCTTCGAAATCCCAAATCCACAAGGAGAGTCCAATTGTGTCGGTTGCGATGCCTGACCTTCCCAACACTGGACGTGAAGAGCATGCACCTTCCACCATTTGCACGCCCCCTGCAAGTGCTGGAAGGAGCACCCGCAGTCCAGTTCCTGATAGTCAGATTGAAGATGTCAGTGTTGAAGTACACCAGGATGAGGAGGATATGGGTGTTGCTGGCGCTGGGGAGGAAATTGACCAGGAGGATTCTGATGGTGAGGTGGTTTGTTTAAGTCAGGCACCCGGGGAGACACCTGTTGTCCGTGGGAGGAATATGGCCGTTGACATGCCAGGTGAAAATACCAAAAAAATCAGCTCTTCGGTGTGGAGGTATTTCACCAGAAATGCGGACAACAGGTGTCAAGCCGTGTGTTCCCTTTGTCAAGCTGTAATAAGTAGGGGTAAGGACGTTAACCACCTCGGAACATCCTCCCTTATACGTCACCTGCAGCGCATTCATAATAAGTCAGTGACAAGTTCAAAAACTTTGGGTGACAGCGGAAGCAGTCCACTGACCAGTAAATCCCTTCCTCTTGTAACCAAGCTCACGCAAACCACCCCACCAACTCCCTCAGTGTCAATTTCCTCCTTCCCCAGGAATGCCAATAGTCCTGCAGGCCATGTCACTGGCAATTCTGACGAGTCCTCTCCTGCCTGGGATTCCTCCGATGCATCCTTGCGTGTAACGCCTACTGCTGCTGGCGCTGCTGTTGTTGCCGCTGGGAGTCGATGGTCATCCCAGAGGGGAAGTCGTAAGCCCACTTGTACTACTTCCAGTAAGCAATTGACTGTTCAACAGTCCTTTGCGAGGAAGATGAAATATCACAGCAGTCATCCTACTGCAAAGCGGATAACTGAGTCCTTGACAACTATGTTGGTGTTAGACGTGCGTCCGGTATCCGCCGTTAGTTCACAGGGAACTAGACAATTTATTGAGGCAGTGTGCCCCCGTTACCAAATACCATCTAGGTTCCACTTCTCTAGGCAGGCGATACCGAGAATGTACACGGACGTCAGAAAAAGACTCACCAGTGTCCTAAAAAATGCAGTTGTACCCAATGTCCACTTAACCACGGACATGTGGACAAGTGGAGCAGGGCAGGGTCAGGACTATATGACTGTGACAGCCCACTGGGTAGATGTATGGACTCCCGCTGAAAGAACAGCAGCGGCGGCACCAGTAGCAGCATCTCGCAAACGCCAACTCTTTCCTAGGCAGGCTACGCTTTGTATCACCGCTTTCCAGAATACGCACACAGCTGAAAACCTCTTACGGCAACTGAGGAAGATCATCGCGGAATGGCTTACCCCAATTGGACTCTCCTGTGGATTTGTGGCATCGGACAACGCCAGCAATATTGTGTGTGCATTAAATATGGGCAAATTCCAGCACGTCCCATGTTTTGCACATACCTTGAATTTGGTGGTGCAGAATTTTTTAAAAAACGACAGGGGCGTGCAAGAGATGCTGTCGGTGGCCAGAAAAATTGCGGGACACTTTCGGCGTACAGGCACCACGTACAGAAGACTGGAGCACCACCAAAAACTACTGAACCTGCCCTGCCATCATCTGAAGCAAGAAGTGGTAACGAGGTGGAATTCAACCCTCTATATGCTTCAGAGGTTGGAGGAGCAGCAAAAGGCCATTCAAGCCTATACAATTGAGCACGATATAGTAGGTGGAATGCACCTGTCTCAAGTGCAGTGGAGAATGATTTCAACGTTGTGCAAGGTTCTGATGCCCTTTGAACTTGCCACACGTGAAGTCAGTTCAGACACTGCCAGCCTGAGTCAGGTCATTCCCCTCATCAGGCTTTTGCAGAAGAAGCTGGAGGCATTGAAGAAGGAGCTAAAAGGGAGCGATTCCGCTAGGCATGTGGGACTTGTGGATGCAGCCCTTAATTCGCTTAACAAGGATTCACGGGTGGTCAATCTGTTGAAATCAGAGCACTACATTTTGGCCACCGTGCTCGATCCTAGATTTAAAGCCTACCTTGGATCTCTCTTTCCGGCAGACACAGGTCTGCTGGGGTTGAAAGACCTGCTGGTGACAAAATTGTCAAGTCAAGCGGAACGCGACCTGTCAACATCTCCTCCTTCACATTCTCCCGCAACTGGGGGTGCGAGGAAAAGGCTCAGAATTCCGAGCCCACCCGCTGGCGGTGATGCAGGGCAGTCTGGAGCGACTGCTGATGCTGACATCTGGTCCGGACTGAAGGACCTGACAACGATTACGGACATGTCGTCTACTGTCACTGCATATGATTCTCTCAACATTGATAGAATGGTGGAGGATTATATGAGTGACCGCATCCAAGTAGGCACGTCACACAGTCCGTACTTATACTGGCAGGAAAAAGAGGCAATTTGGAGGCCCTTGCACAAACTGGCTTTATTCTACCTAAGTTGCCCTCCCACAAGTGTGTACTCCGAAAGAGTGTTTAGTGCCGCCGCTCACCTTGTCAGCAATCGGCGTACGAGGTTACATCCAGAAAATGTGGAGAAGATGATGTTCATTAAAATGAATTATAATCAATTCCTCCGCGGAGACATTGACCAGCAGCAATTGCCTCCACAAAGTACACAGGGAGCTGAGATGGTGGATTCCAGTGGGGACGAATTGATAATCTGTGAGGAGGGGGATGTACACGGTGATATATCGGAGGATGAAGATGAGGTGGACATCTTGCCTCTGTAGAGCCAGTTTGTGCAAGGAGAGATTAATTGCTTCTTTTTTGGGGGGGGTCCAAACCAACCCGTCATATCAGTCACAGTCGTGTGGCAGACCCTGTCACTGAAATGATGGGTTGGTTAAAGTGTGCATGTCCTGTTTTGTTTATACAACATAAGGGTGGGTGGGAGGGCCCAAGGACAATTCCATCTTGCACCTCTTTTTTCTTTTCTTTTTCTTTGCATCATGTGCTGATTGGGGAGGGTTTTTTGGAAGGGACATCCTGCGTGACACTGCAGTGCCACTCCTAGATGGGCCCGGTGTTTGTGTCGGCCACTAGGGTCGCTAATCTTACTCACACAGTCAGCTACCTCATTGCGCCTCTTTTTTTCTTTGCGTCATGTGCTGTTTGGGGAGGGTTTTTTGGAAGGGACATCCTGCGTGACACTGCAGTGCCACTCCTAGATGGGCCCGGTGTTTGTGTCGGCCACTAGGGTCGCTAATCTTACTCACACAGCTACCTCATTGCGCCTCTTTTTTTCTTTGCGTCATGTGCTGTTTGGGGAGGGTTTTTTGGAAGGGACATCCTGCGTGACACTGCAGTGCCACTCCTAGATGGGCCCGGTGTTTGTGTCGGCCACTAGGGTCGCTTATCTTACTCACACAGCGACCTCGGTGCAAATTTTAGGACTAAAAATAATATTGTGAGGTGTGAGGTATTCAGAATAGACTGAAAATGAGTGTAAATTATGGTTTTTGAGGTTAATAATACTTTGGGATCAAAATGACCCCCAAATTCTATGATTTAAGCTGTTTTTTAGTGTTTTTTGAAAAAAACACCCGAATCCAAAACACACCCGAATCCGACAAAAAAAATTCGGTGAGGTTTTGCCAAAACGCGTTCGAACCCAAAACACGGCCGCGGAACCGAACCCAAAACCAAAACACAAAACCCGAAAAATTTCAGGCGCTCATCTCTAGTGACCAGTCACAGTGGTATCCTCTGCTGCCATATGTCCAGTGCTGCTGTATAATAATAAATCCCTTACAGTGTTGCTGTGTTGTCCTGCATCAGACCAGTGATAGTGTCCTGTGCATCAGCCATCAGTCATTCCAGTGACCAGTCACAGTGGTATCCTCTGCTGCCATATGTACAGTGCTCCTGTGCCGCATATTGGCCCTCATTCCGAGTTGTTCGATCACTAGCAGTTTTTAGCAAACATTTTTTGTGCAGTGTCAGAGTAGCTTCAGACCTACTCAGCGCTTGCGATCACTTCAGACTGTTCAGTTCCTGTTTTGACATCACAAACACACCCTGCGTTCGCCCAGCCACTCCTGCGTTTTTCCTGGCATGCCTGTGTTTTTTCGAACACTCCTTGAAAACAGTCAGTTGACACCCAGAAACGCCCTCTTCCTGCCAATCACTCTGCGGCCAGCAGTGCGACCATAAAGCTTTGCTAGACCTTGTGTGAAACGACATCGTTCGTTGTAATAGTACGACGCATGTGCGCATTGCGCCACATACGCATGTGCAGAAGTGCTTTTTTTGCCTGATCGCAGCACAGCGGACAAAATCTGCTAGCGAACAACTCGGAATGACCCCCATTGTGTTATATAACTACAGAAAAATACTGGATAAAAAAAATTTGGAGGATAAAATAGGGAAAGTTCAAGAGCCACTTCCTCCTAGTGCTGAAGCTGCTGCCACTAGCCATGACATAGACGATGAAATGCCATCAACTTCGTCTGCCAAGGCCTATGCCTAATGTGATAGTAGAGGGCATATAAAATCCAAAAAGCCAAAGTTCAGTAAAAAGACCCAAAAATAGAACTTTAAATGGTTTGAGGAGAAACGTAAACTTGACAATATGCCATTTATGACACGGAGAGGCAAGCAACGGGGACTAGTTTTTTTTTTTTTTTATCATCAATAGTTTTTATTGAATTTTTTATTTTTTTTTTCATTGCAAACAGGGGTACAAAAGGAAGAGAGAGGGAAGGGGGGGGTGTAGGTACATAAACATATAAGAGAACGTCACACTAGACATGTGCAAACAAGTGCATACAGTTCAAAGTCGATCACACAGGTACATCGTAAGGAAAACAAAAAAAAGAGAAAAGGAAAGGCATTTATAGAGATGAAAGGGTGGCAATGGGCCCACTATAAATACAACCCAAATAGGGGTTCATTGTGGTCTTAGAAGGGGGGGAAGGAGGCCCCATCAGCCGATGGGGCTGGGAGGTGGCTGTCCAGGGGGGAGGGGGCTTAACATCAATGCAGCACCTTCACCTTCCGTGGTAAACAGATGCCAAGGCATCCAGCACACAAAAGGAGATTTGGCAGTGAAGGAGTATGGGATGTGTTCAGTCTCCATCAAGAAGTGCAGCTGTATTTTGTGTATTACCTTCGACAATGGAGGTAGCGTGGTCTGTTTCCAGTTTTGGGCTAAAGCCGCCCGCGCGGCTAGACAGATGTGGCCTAAGACATAGTGTAGATGTACACCCACGCCTCGCGGGTATATATTCAGTAAAGCTATAAGAGGGGATGGGGACAAGTCGAGATTCAAAACTTTATTGATAAGGCCAAATATCTCTGTCCAGTACGCCTGGACATGGGGGCATGACCAAAAAATATGATAGAGGTGGCCTACTTCTCTGCATAGGCGCCAACAAAACTTCGAACATGCAGGCCAGATCGTATGGAGCCTTTCCGGTGTAAGGTATAATCTATGGAGTAGCTTAACATGCATTTCGGAGTGATTCAGGCATTTAGACATGGTAAAAGATGACAAAAAAATGCGTTGCCATTGAGAATCCTGGAGAACACATCCCACATCTACCTCCCACCTGATTTGGGCTTTAGATTTAGGAGCAGGGAGTAATGAGAGCAATGTTTTATACCAGAAGGAGATCTCCCCTCTAGAAGTGGGACTGGAGAATCGGCCTATAGCTTGCTGAATACCAGGTGGCGGTGGGGAGGGGGAGAGGTGGAGGCTAGTCCACCAGTGCTGTATTTGGTAATATCGAAGCCTCTCAGAGTCAGGCAGAGAGAAGCGTCCCTGTATATCAGAAAAGGAGGCGAGCACAGATCCATTAAACAAGTCCCCCAGGACCTCCATCCCCCTGGACCTCCAGCCCGCCAGGTTAAGATTAGGGTTCAGGGCGGCCACCGTGCGTAGCGATATCAGGGAGAAATTATGATATGAAGGGGATAGGGCCGCAGTCAATTTGTCCCAAACCTGGAGCGTGGCTCGGGTAGAGGGGAGGAGGTTTAAGCTGCGTGGGCGGAGGGTTCTAGGGATCGAAAAAAGATCTTTCAGGGGAAAACGGGGGCAGGTCGCCTCCTCTAAACACGTCTACCCTGGAGGCACGTTTTTGTAGAATTCTTTAATCTGGGCCAGAAGGGAGGCCTCTTGGTACAGTGATAGATTGGGCATATCCAGGCCACCCACTCTCCTTGGTAGAGACATCCTCGCACGGGCAAGTTTAGGCGGTCGCGAAGACCATATATAATTAGTGAGGATTTTAGTGGCTTTATCTAGATACTTCTTGGGGAAGATAAAAGGAATAGTGCGAAACAAGAACATTAATTTGGGGAGCAGCGACATCTTGAAGGCGGCCAGCCGGCCCATCCAAGAAACCTCATAGTTGAGCCATGATTTGGTAAACAACTGAAGGGAGGACAGCAGAGGAGGAAGATTGACCTCAAATACAGAAGAGGAAGATGGAGGGATATATATACCCAAATATCGTATCGAGGATGTTTGCCAATTATATGGATACTTAGCACGTAGTGGGGGCAAAGAGTTAGAGAGGTTGATGGGCAAAGCATCTGTCTTGGAGGCATTCAATTTATAATACGATGCTGCAGAGTACCTATCTAAAACATTGTGTAAGTGGGGGAGTGTTGTGGCTGGATCTGTTACAAATAAAAGAACATCATCTGCGAACAGACATAGTTTGTGCGACGTGACGCCCAACCTCAGTCCAGGGAATTGCGGGTCCGCACGAAGCTTAGCCGCCAGTGGTTCTATGGCCAGAACGAATATGAGAGGGGAGAGAGGGCAGCCCTGGCGGGTACCATTATAGATTGGAAAAGAACTAGACAAAAAACCATTACTGAATACCCGGGCCGTCGGGGAGCTATATAGAGCTAATATTGACGAGAGGATATGGTCACGTAGGCCAAATTTTAGTAGGACTTCTCGCATATAAGACCAGTTTAAGCGATCAAAGGCCTTCTCTGCGTCCAAAGATAGCAGTAGGAGACCCTGCTTGGGGGTTAGAGAATCGACAAGGTTGAATACCCTGCGTGTATTGTCGGACACCTGTCTTCCCGGGATAAAGCCAACCTGGTCCGGATGTATCAGGGAGGGGAGGAGGGTGTTCAGTCGAGAGGCGATTAATTTAGCATATATTTTAACATCCCCATTCAGTAACGCAATGGGGCGATAATTTTGACAGAAGGTCGCATCTTTGCCCGGTTTAGGGATCGTAACAATACGTGCTTCGAGCATCTCCTGAGGGATGGTGCCCTGTGAGGTAATGTCGGTGTAGACTGCCACCAAAGAGGGAGCTAGAAGGTCTTGGAACGAAACATAGAAGTCATTAATAAAGCCATCAGGGCCAGGCGCCTTACCTTGAGGGAGGGACTTGATCACCTGGAGGGTTTCTGATAGGGACCATGGGGCATTCAGTAATGCTAGTTGATCATCTGAAATATGTGGAAGGTTTAAATCCGCTAAGAAGGAATTGATAGAGGAGGGGGTAGGTTGTGGGGTGGCAGGGTCTGACGCGAGGTTATAAAGCTGGGAGTAAAATTTGGCAAATTGATTCGCTATCTCTCTTGGGTTAGAAATTTTGGTGCCTGTGGGGGATATAATGAGCTTGATTCTATTCCGAGCGTGTTGAGCCCTAAGCTTCCGGGCCAGCATTTTCCCCGGCCTATTCCCCGTTAGATAAAACTTCTGGCGTATCCTATTCAAGGAAGCCTGGGTGCGCGCCATTAGTAATGTCTGGAGTTGAGATCTAATATCGACTAACTGCTTCTGTAAGGATTTTGTAGGTCTAGATTGGTTTTTGTCCTCTAATTCCTTCAGTTTGAGCTCCAGATCAACCTGGCGTTGTAGGTTGAGTTTCTTGAGCTGTGCTCCCGCCTGAATCGCTGCTCCCCGTATGACAGCCTTAAGTGCGCACCAGAAGTTCAGGGTGGACGTGTCTGAGGGGGAATTAAATTCCATATAGGACGAAATACTGTCAACTATAATTTTTTTTGAGACTGGGTTGGACAGCAAATGTGGAGAGAATCTCCACGGGCGGGGGGGAGAGTGTTGGCAAGCTACACTCCATTTAAGAATCAACGGGGCGTGGTCTGACCAAGTTATAGGGAGAATATCTAAGGATCTGGCGAACTGGAGGGTCCATTTGTCCGAAAATATAAAATCAATACGGGAGTAAGAGTTGTGGACGGGGGAATAGTAGGTGTACTCCCGCCCTGTGGGGTTTTGTACTCGCCATATGTCATAGAGATCAAATTCAGCCAAGAGGTTACGAAATGCTAAGGAGTTGGCATTGGGGGAGGCGGAGGCGGGGGGAGAGGTCCTAGGAGACCTGTCCAACTTAGGATCAAGAACTAAATTAAAATCTCCCGTGAGCAAAAGGGAGCCCGTACGAATCCTCTGAATAGCCACACATAACTTTCGGATAAAAGCTACTTGGTTTGAGTTTGGTGCATATGCCGAGACCAGGGTGACCGGCTTGTCGTTTAAAAGGCCGCTCAGTATAAGGTACCGGCCATTTTTATCGGCTAACTGAGAGTGCAAAATGAAGGAGACGGAGTCCCTAAATAATATAGCCACACCGTTCCTCTTAAAAGGCCCATTAGCAAAATAACCTAGAGGGAATCTACGATCTTTAAAAATAGGGGGTGCTGCAGATGAAAAGTGTGTCTCCTGTAGGGTAACTATATCAGCTTTATTCCTATTAAAATAACCCAAAGCCAGCCTACGCTTATTAGGGGAATTCAGCCCCTTGACATTCATAGATAATATCTGGACCATCGGGGCAGGTTAAAGTACTTTGTTAGAGGTGAAGGACCTTGACATAAACAAAAATAGAAGTGTCTCAGGTAGCAGGTACCTACATCATAAAACAGAGGGTGGGGGAGGGAAGGAAGGGAACAGGGGCGCGAGGGGGGGGGGGGGAAACCAAAACGACCCAGTATATCGGGTCAGCATAACTACTGCAAGGAAGGTAAAAAAATGCAGTAGTATATTACCAGGGGAGAACATGTGACCTAGCGCCACCACCCATGGAACTAAACAGAAAAAGTAAGCGTAAGCAGAAACAGATATGCTTACCCACAATATACATGCGAACACATGAAAATAATAAAAAAAATATAAAAAAGACAAATAAACTCAGATATAACATGAAAGGCTAGTACACCGCCATCACAACAGGACGCAGGGCAACTCACGTGACCCCAACAGGGACAATGGTCAAGTCCATTCTGCGATGACGGTACCGGAGACAGTTCAATTTGAAATCCCAGGCTGGTTGTAACAGCATCAGGCGGTGACCCATTCCGAGCGGATGGTGGGCTGTTTCTTGGATCCAGGAGGGAGTGTAACAGAGATATCCCATTCCTCAAGTAATTTGACTCCAGTCTCCAATGAAGTCACCGTGTAAGACTTATTTTCATACGAGATGACGAGCTTCACCGGAAAACCCCATCTATACGTGATGTCTTGGTCGCGAAGTGCCAAAGTGATGGGGAGGAATGCTCGTCGTTTGGCCAAGGTGAGAGCGGAGAAGTCCGGGAATAGTTGTAAACCTCCAAGAACATCTGAGTCGGAGTCGCCTGCTTCTCTGGCCGCTTTCAGGATGCGTTCTTTGATTGTGAAGAAATGCACCCTCAGAAGTGTGTCTCTCGGGAGCGAGGGGGCAACTGAGCGTGGTTTAGGCAGTCTGTGAATTCTGTCGATAAGTAACTCTCTAGCATCGGTTTGAGGCAGAAGCTTCTGGAACAAGGCAGTAGCATAATTTTCCAACTCGGAGTTCTGCACGGAGTCGGGGATGCCACGGATCTTAATATTATTCCGCCGAGATCTGTCCTCTATATCTGCAATTTTGAGTTTAAACGCCTCCAGGTCACTTTGCTGCTGGTCGTGGGCCGTTATGAGGTCATTATGAGACGAGACCAATTCCTCTACTTTCTTCTCCAGATGGTCCGTACGGTCGCCTATAGCGTGCAGCTCCGTCTTAACCTCCCGGAGGGCCGCTGTGAGGTCCTGAGTCAGCTCAGATTTGAATGCTGAGAGGGCTTGGTACAGAGTTTTGACCTTGAGAGGTGCGTCAGAATCAGGGTCAAACCCCGGCAGGGAGGCAGGGCTGCTAGGGGTACTTTGCGGAGAAGCGGCGGCCGGGGACTTCCGCAAAGAAGAGGTGGCCTGTGACTTTTTCTGAGGCGGAAAAGATACTCTAGGGGGCAGCACCCCTTTGACTTTTTTAGAAGGCATTTCAATGGAGTGAGGTTCTGCAGGCAGAATGAGGATAATAATAAAGAAGCTCAGGATCTCGCAGAGTTAATGACGGAGATTTAGGTAAGCATAAAAAGACACGGGTGGTGGCGGGCAGGTGATCTGCGCTACATCAGGAGATCGATATCACATCTGTCCTGGCAGAGGGTCATCTCCATTCTGCGGGGTCCAGATGAGAGGCTCCCAGCTGGGAGATAGGGGTAAGCGGACAGGTACACACCTCGGGTCCAGCGGCGCTGTGCTTTAAATGCTGTGAAACAGCGCTGTAGTATGCTTCCCACCAGGTACCTCTCAATAGTGGGATCCAGCAGGCAGCAGGCAGGAGAGGGGTGAAAACACAGTAGCTGCTATCCAGGGGAGCAGGACCTCTGAGCAGGCTAATTGCATTGAATCCTGCAGCTTAAGCAAAAAATCAAGATGGCCGCCGCACCTTCCTGGGAGTCTGTGTCCAGGGCCTCTCCACTTGTCAGGGGTCTCCCACGGCTAATAGCCCCACAAGGTAAGCTCCCTGAGGGTCAGAGGAGCTAACTGGGTGGCTGCAGAGGCTCCGGCGGGGTCCGCGTCTCTTTCCGGCTCCGCCGTGGAGCTCAAAACGCGGGTGCCGGGAGTACGCGAGTCCCCGGCTTCCGGATGTGCCTAGGCCGCAACCTGCGGGAGCCGTGAAAACAGCTCCCCGGCCCCGCGGCGGGTACTGCTGGGCACAGGGGGGTTGTAGATGGAGAGGGGAGCCCTCAGATAAGGGTTGGAGCGGACCAGGGGGGAGAATAAAGATATATATTACGGCTGGATAGAGGAGTGCAGCAGAAACAGGTCTGCTCTCTTCTCCAGCTAGGCCACGCCCCGGGGACTAGTTTTTTAAAGTGCCATCCTGTCTGACACTTCCGTATATGTCCAGTGGTACTGCCATCTAATTCCATTGATTTTACCCTATAATTACAGTGATTTGGACGTATAATTCCAGTGATTTTGCCATTTAATTCCAGTGATATTGGCCCTCATTCCGAGTTGTTCGCTCGCTAGCTGCTTTTAGCAGCATTGCACACGCTAGGCCGCCGCCCTCTGGGAGTGTATTTTAGCTTGACAGAATAGCGAACGAAAGATTAGCAGAACTGCTACTAAATATTTTCTTGCAGTTTCTGAGTAGCTCCAGACCTACTCCTAGATTGCGATCAGCTCGGTCAGTTTAGTTCCTGGTTTGACGTCACAAACACGCCCTGCGTTCGGCCAGCCACTTCCCCGTTTCTCCAGACACTCCCGCATTTTTCCCTGACACGCCTGCGTATTTTAGCACACTCCTGGAAAACGCTCAGTTACCACCCAGAAACGCCCCTTTCCTGTCAATCACTCACCAATCAGCAGTGCGACTGAAAAGCGTCGCACGAACACCAGCAAATCTGGTTTTGTGTAAAATAACTTAGCGCATGTACTCTGCGTACCATGCGCATGCGCATTTAGCAACAAATCGCAGCAGAGCGAAAATCGTCAACGAGCGAACAACTCGGAATGACCACCATTGCCATTTAATTCCAGTGATTTTGCTGTAAATTTCCAGTGATTCTGACGTAAAATTCCAGTGATTTGGACATATTGGTGGTCATTCTGAGTTGTTCGCTCGCTAGCTGCTTTTAGCAGCATTGCAAGCGCTAGGCCGCCACCCTCTGGAAGTGTCTCTTAGCTTAGCAGAATTGCGAACGAAAGATTAGCAGAACTGCTACTAAAAATTTTCAAGCAGTTTCTGAGTAGCTCCAGACCTACTCCTAGATTGCGATCCCCTCAGTCAACTTAGTTCCTGGTTTGACGTCACAAACACGCCCTGCGTTCGGTCAGCCACTCCCCCGTTTCTCCAGACACTCCTGTGTTTTTGCCTGACACGCCTGCATTTTTTAGCACACTCCCGGAAAACGCTCAGTTACCACCCAGAAACGCCCCTTTCCTGTCAATCACTCACCGATCAGCAGTGCGACAGAAATTCGCTGCACGAACAACAGCAAAACTGCTAAATTTTTAGTTAAATAACTAAGCGCATGCACACTGCATACCATGCGCATGCGCATTTACCTACAAATCGCAGCATAGTGAAAATTGGCAACGAGTGAACAACTCGGAATGACCACCATTATTCCATTGATTTTGATGTATAAATCCAGTGATTTTGCAGTATAATTCCAGTGATTTAGACGTATAATTCCAGTGATTTGCAGTATAATTCCAGTGATTTAGACGTATAATTCCAGTGATTTTGCAGTATAATTCCAGTGATTTTGCTGTATAATTCCAGTGATTTGGACGTATAATTCCAGTGATTTTGCAGTATAGTTCCAGTGATTTGGACGTATAATTCCAGTGCTTTTGCAGTATAATTCCAGTGATTTTGCAGTATAATTCCAGTGATTTGGACGTATAATTCCAGTGATTTGGACGTATAATTCCAGTGATTTTGCCATTTCATTCCAGTGATTTGGACATATTGGTGGTCATTCTGAGTTGTTCACTCGCTAACTGCTTTTAGCAGCATTGCAAACGCTAGGCCACCACCCTCTGGGAGTGTATCTTAGCTTAGCAGAATTGCGAACGAAAGATTAGCAGAACTGCTACTAAAAATTTTCAAGCAGTTTCTGAGTAGCTCCAGACCTACTCCTAGATTGCGATCCCCTCAGTCCATTTAGTTCCTGGTTTGACGTCACAAACACGCCCTGTGTTCGGTCAGCCACTCCCCCGTTTCTCCAGACACTCCTGTGTTTTTGCCTGACACGCCTGCATTTTTTAGCACACTCACGGAAAACGCTCAGTTACCACCCAGAAATGCCCCTTTCCTGTCAATCACTCACCGATCAGCAGTGCGACTGAAAAGCGCCGCACGAACAACAGCAAAACTGCTAAGTTTTTAGTTAAATAACTAAGCGCATGCGGACTGCATACCATGCGCATGCGCATTTACCTACAAATCGCAGTATAGTGAAAATTGGCAACGAGCGAACAACTCGGAATGACCACCATTATTCCATTGATTTTGACGTATAAATCCAGTGATTTTGCAGTATAATTCCAGTGATTTTGCAGCATAATTCCAGTGATTTTGCTGTATAATTCCAGTGATTTTGCAGTATAGTTCCAGTGATTTTGCAGTATAATTCCAGTGATTTTGCAGTATAATTCCAGGAATTTGGACGTATAATTCCAGTGATTTTGCAGTATAATTCCAGTGATTTGGCTGTATAATTCCAGTGATTTGGACGTATAATTCCAGTGATTTGGACATATAATTCCAGTAATTTTGCAGTATAATTCCAGTGATTTGGACGTATAATTCCAGTGATTTTGCCATTTCATTCGAGTGATTTTTCCATTTAATTCCAGTGATTTGGACATATAATTACAGTGATTTTGCCATTTAACTCCAGTGATTTGGACATATAATTACAGTGATTTGGACGTATAATTCCAGTGGGAATTGTTTGTGTCGCTTGGCTTAGTCATACAGCTACCTCATTGCACCTCTTCGACATCTTTGTATAAGGTGCTGTTTGGGGCCTAGTTTTTGAAAAGTGCCATCCTGTCTGACACTGCCATATGAGTCCAGGGGTACTGCTGTATTAGTCCTGGGGTACTGCTGTATAAGTCCACCAATTGCAGAATTTTTGTAAAATGACAGGGGCATGCAGGAGATGCTGTTAGTGGACCGAACAATTGTGGCCCACTTTCGACATTCAGCCACTGCGTGACACTACTAGATGGGCCAGGTGATTGTGTCGCTTAGCTTAGACTCATACAGCAACCTTGGTGCACTTCTTTTTTTTCTTTGCATCATGTGCTGTTTGGGGCCTTTTTTATATATCTGCCCTCCTGTCTGCCACTGCAGTGCCACTCCTAGATGGGCCAGGTGTTTGTGCCACACACTTGTGTTGCTTGGCTTAGTCATACAGCAGCCTCGGTGCACCTCTTTTTCTTCTTTGCATCATGTGCTATTTGGGGTATTTTTTATATCTGCCCTCCTGTCTGACACTGCAGTGCCACTCCTAGATGGGCCAGGTGTTTGTGCTGCACACTTGTGTCGTTTAGCTTAGTCATACAGCCACCTTGCTGTATCATTTTGGCCTAAAAACAATATTGTGAGGTGTTCAGAATAGACTGGAAATGAGTGGAAATGAATGTTATTGAAGTTAATAATACCGTAGGATCAAAATTACCCCAAAATTCTGTGATTTTAGCCATTTTTATGTTTTTTCAAAACTCATCCAGATCCAAAACCAAAACACGAAAGGGTGGTTTTAGCAAAACCAAGCCAAAACCAAAACACGAAAGTGGAATTAGAACCAAAACCAAAACACGAAAAGTGCCAGCCGCACATCTCTAGGGTCTCAGGTGCACTGCCAGGGGTCTCCTGAGCATTGCCAGGGGTCTCCTGGCTGCTGCTCCAGTAAAGTATAGGAGGGTGGGTGCATGCATCAGTATGTATACTGCTAGCCCCCGCACATCATTATGTATGCTGCTAGCTGCCACAGCTGCTGCAGCCCCGTAGTGGATTAAGATGTGCTGGGGGTTGCGGAAGCACTTTCGTACATTGCAGTGTCAAAAAAAACTCTTAAAATGCCCGCCTCCGGGGAGTCAGAAATGTGACCTCTAGCGTCTGTCTCCGCCTTGGCAGCAGCCATTTTTTTGTGAGGATTTTTACATTGCAATGTACGGAAGTGCTTCCACAGCCCCCAGCACGTCTTAATCCACTGTGGGGGCTGCAGCGGCTAGCAGTATACATACTGATGTGTGGCAGCTAGCGGCGGGTAACTGTATTGGGGCAGCGGCAGTGGCTGGTTCCGTGGGTGCTCCTCATTATCCGTGGGTGCTCGGGCCCAGGAGCACCCATGGAATTGGTGCCTATGGGTCCAGACCATGCACTCTCTAATGGTTAGCCAAGCCTCTGTGGTGGCTGGCCACACCTCCTCCAAGACTGGACACACCCCTAAACATTGTCTACTACCAGTGCATTCCCTTGTGAGGGTGCTATATTCCCACTGGGAACAGCCCTATATGCCCCAGTCCAAAATCTGTCACGGAATAGCTGGGAGGCTCTCAAAAATTGGTAGGTGCTCCCGGCCACCGAGGAAAATTGGCATGAATGGCTGCCAGTGGCTGCATTTCAGTTCGCACCCCTCCGGTAAATATAAATATATATAAATGGAAAGGGGTTGGGGCTGAAATGCCAGCGTTCGGGATGCTGGTGGTCAGAATACCGACTGCGGCAACCCGATGGTTAGAATCCCAACAAACCCCCAATGCTAACCCTCCCTTACTGCAGCCTAAACCTAACTCTCCTCCCCGGCAGCCTAACCTTAATCCTCCTTGGTGGTGCCTAAACCTAACCACCCCTTCACTCTGGCTATACTAGCTCTCATCCACTGCCTAACACTAACCCTCCCCATGAGTGACTAAACCTAAACACCTCTCCCTGCAGCCTAAACCTACACCCCACTTGCTGCAGCCTAAACCTAACCCTCTCCCTACAGCCTAAACCTAAGCTCCCTCACGCAGCTTACCTTTCCGGCAGGATTGTGATCTCATTCGGGATGCCAGCACCGCTATTCCGAGTAGTGTCAGGATTCCAGTATAGTCTTTTGTGCTGCTGTGCTGAGCAAATGGGCCCTTATGAGCAATGCAGGTACTTATCCATCATGCAATATCATGAGTGAGGCATCTGATTTGCTCCAAATTTATTCTGCAGCAGGACATGACCCTAACATACAGCCCATGTCATTCAGAACTATCTCCAGCATAAAGAAGAAAAGGAGCCCTGGAAGTGATGATATGGGCATCAAAGAGCCCTGATCTCAACATCATCAAGTCTGTTTGGGGTTACATGAAGAGAGAAAAGGATTTGAGCAAGTCTACATCCACAGAAGATCTGTGGTTAGTTCTCCAAAATTTTTGGAACTACCTACCTGCTGAGTTCCTTCAAAAACTGGGTGAAAGTGTACCTAGAAGAACTGATGCTGTTTTGAAGGCAAAGGGTATAGGTTTGATTTAGATTTCTCTTCATTGATTCACTTTGCATTTTGTAAATTGATAAAAAGAAACCAACACTTCTGTTTTTGAAATCATTCTTACTTTGCAGCATTTTTCCACACATGCCTAAAACTTTTGCACAGTACTGTAGTTTACCTGGTCCACACACAGAAAATAAACAATGTATTTGGTGAGTTAACCACTTAACTGACAATTTCCCCCCCAAAAAAAACGCTCAGAAATTGGCTGTTTTTGTTATGAGTGAATTAGGTGAAGAACATGAATTTAACCCTATGATTGAATGATTTTAGTTAAAAAAAAAACAAACTTTTTTTATTTTCTATTTTCTTATTTATTCAGCAAACATCGAAACATCAGTCGGGAACATTGTGACCATCGGCACATCTGTAACGCCGTGACCATCGCGATTTTACCTGTTAGTGCCCGGACAGCCGCCAGGTTCCGTGGGGGGGGGGGGAGGGGAAAGCTATAGGGGGTTAGGGGGTGGGGGGGTTTGGCTTGGTAGGGGGGTTCTGTTACACTTTCCCAGCAGCTGCTATTGTCTGCAGCCGCTAGAGGGGAAATCCTGCCATGCTGTCCAATCAGCAATGATCTGCAGCACTTCAACACTGTGGGGAGGGTGCAGGGACGCAGAGGGACCTTCCTCTCCTTCTGACAGCAGCAGTGGAGGGAAGTTTCCCTTCCCTGCCGCTGCTAGCACTGTTTATCTGACTGGTCGCATCCTGTGCGACCAGGTCAGATAAAACACTGCCTGGTGTGTTCGTATCTGGTGCGACCATTCCAGGCAAGTGGTTAAAGAGTAAATACTTTGTGTAAGTATGTTTAGCACTATGAGCTCTAGTGTTCAAACATTCTTACCAATGGGCCTATTTATCACCATCCGCATTGTTGGATGCGGATGTCATGTGATAAAATTGCCCAAACTCGCACTGCGATAACTGATTACATCGCAGGGATGTATCAATTATCGCATGCAGTGACAGAGCTTGTGGTCAAGCTCTGTCCCTGCGATGCCTTTTCGCAATATCATCGGGGTATTTTTCGTTAAAAAAAATATACCTGATGTCCTACTGCGCATGCGCCACCCCCACCGACATCGCCGCTACCGCCGCCACCCAGTCGACACCCACCAATTTGCGACCACCCCCACATATGTGCTGCTTCTGCTGGGCTGCCGGGCGCCGGATCCTGTGTGCTGCGGTGACTCCCAGTGCTGTAAAGTGCACTGCGGCTTTGCAGCCGTCACTTTACTGCACCAGGGTCACAGCGCAGCATGTGGGGAACTCGGCGCCCGACCGCGCTCACCAGAGCAGCGGACACTGACTCCCTGGGCAGGTGAGTATGATTATTATTATTTTTTACTTTTTTTTTTTAACAGTTTCATCAGCTTGTGTGGACACACATAGCTGATCACTTGAGCCAGGGGCAGAGAAAGGTAGGCAGATGCCTTCCTATCGCAGTGCTGCCCTGTATTCTCGCCAGTCTGAGCTGGCGAGATTATTACGGGGCATACTGCAGTATTTTTTTACTTTTTTTTTTTGTGTGTGCAAATTTGGCCATATCGCATTTCCCATTGTAAGTATTGGAAATGCGATGCGGGTTACTAAAAAAAAAGTGAACAAAAGGGTTTGGAGCAGTTTTTCATGAAAACTGCTCCAAATGCCCTTTAATACATTCATGTGATACTGAAATAATGTGAAAAGGGTGTGAAAACACAATTTTTCACATTATTTTAGTAAAAATAATGTAAATAAATAGACCTCCAATTGTGTGCACTTTTGTGTAAGCAGATGATATGGGGGGTATTTTATTAACCACATTATTTTTTGTCTGAAAAATAAACGGGCTAATATCGCGACTTTAGCCCGATGGTCATTATTGGGCTATACAAGTATAGCTAATTTTTTTCTGCTGAAAAAGCACCTGTTTTCGGGCAATAACACGTGGGATCCAGGATAAGTTCCTGGACCCATGTGTTATTATTATGGAAAAATAATAACTGGTTACTGGGGATTTAGCTTTGCGTGCCTAATCCCTAATAAATAACAGATTCTAGGGGCTTATTGGGTAGCCCCTGGAGTACCCAAATAGTCGTGGTAATTGTAGTTGCCTATTCATTATGACACTTGTCCTTTCAATAAATCCTGATCTAGCATGGTGGTAAATTTGTCTTCAAGACTCAGAATTATTAATAGTTGCTGGGGACATTAACATACCTACAAACTGTCCCGAATCCAGCGGGACAATCCCGCTATTCAGACACTGTCCCTCCCGTGGGCAGTAGTGTCCTGCGGGTGGGGGGGCAGTTGGGGCAGCCTTTAATCACCCGATACTCTGCGAAGCAGCCCTGGGAGCGCTGGGCATGCCCCCAAAATGGCGCATAACGGGTCAGTGCCACGAGGCCACACCCCTTTATCGGGCCGTTCGTCCTGAAGCCATAAAATTAGGGGATATGCATTAATCCCTAATTATTCAGCATGGTATTGCTATATGCTCCAATACCAAGGATAATATAGATTGTGCTCTTATGCTATCTATTGTGTTATAATTTAGATTTTAAATTTTGCGTTTCAGATTTTAATACAGAGAGGCTTTTTTTTTTTTTTTTGGGGGGGGGGTTCAAACTGAGGTTATTAAATGATGGAACATCTCTAATATCTGTACTCCAGGGGTATTCAATATGTAGCCCTTCAGCTACTGTGGAACTAAACATCCCAGCAAAACTTGCAACAAAAATTAAAACCTTGCCACAAAATTAATTACATTTAAAAACTTTTTTTCATTAATTGAATCACTTCTCTTGCAAAACTGACAATGTGGTTGCACTGTACATGTGGGATAACTGAGCCTGGAGGACTCCAAACACGTAGTAAGTGTCCATGAGATCTCATCAGGGACGTGCAGTCAGGGTAGGCAGGAGAAGCAGAACCTCCCCAGCAGTGCCGCTGCTAGGGTGTTTGTGTCCTCCTGCAAACTATAAATTTGCGTCCTCCCATATTTTACAAAGGGACAGCGTTTGGCAAAAAGGGGTGTGGTTTCACAAGGAAGGGGCATGGCCACACAATAGTACCCCCATTTCAAATTACGCCACACAGTAGCACAATCTTATTCACATTACCCCACGCATAGTAGTGCTGTTTATACACATAATGTCCCCAGTAGTGGCGCCGGTTATACACATAATACCCCCTGTAGTAGCGCTGCTTATACACATAATAACCCCTGTAGTAGTGCCAGTTATACACATAATAGCCCCTATAGTAGCGCCATTTATACACATAATAGCCCATGTAGTAGCGCCGGTTATACACATAATAGCCCCAATAGTAGCGCTGCTTATACACATAATAGCCCCTGCAGTAGTGCCGCTTATACACATAATAGCCCCTGTATTAGCAATGCTTATACACACAACAGCCCCTGTAGTAGTGCCACTTATACACATAATAGCCCCTGCAGTAGCGCCGGTTATACTCACAATAGTCCCTGCAGTAGGGCCGGTTATACACATAACAGTCCCTGCAGTAGCTCCGGTTATACACATAATAGCGCCTGCAGTAAGACCGGTTATACACATTATAGCCCCTGCAGTAGCGCCGGTAAAACACACAATAGCTCCTGCAGTAGCGCTGATTATACACATAATAGCCCATGCAGTAGCGTCGGTTATACACATAATACCCCATGCAGTAGCGCCAGTTATATATATATATATATAATAGCCCCTGCAGTAGCATCGGTTATACACATTAAAGCCCCTGCTTTAGCAGCGGTTATACACACAATAGCCCCTGCAGTAGCCCTGATTATACACATAATAGCCCCTGCAGTATCACCGCTTATACACATAATAGCCCCTGCAGTAGCGCAGGTTATACAAACAATAGCCCCTGCAGTAGCACAGGTTATACACACAATAACCCCTGCAGTAGCGCCGGTTATACACATAATAGCCCCTGTAGTAGCGCTGGTAATACACATAATAGCCCCTGCAGTAGCGCCGGTTATACACATAATAGCCCCTGTAGTAGTGCCACTTATACACATAATAGCCCCTGTAGTAGCACCACTTATACACATAATAGCCCCTGTAGTAGTGATGGTTATACACACAATAGCCCCTGTAGTAGCGCTGCTTATACACACACAATAGCCCCTATAGTAGCACTGCTTATACACATAATAGCCACTTCAGTAGTGCCACTTATACACATTATATTCCCTGCAGTAGCGCCACTTATACACACAATAGCCCCTGCAGTAGCGCTGATTATACAAATAATAGCCCCTGTAGTAGCGCCAGTTATACACATAATAGCACCTGTAGTAACACCACTTATACACATAATAGCCCCTAGAGTAGCACTGCTTATACACATAATAGCCCTTGCAGTAGAGCTGGTTATACACACAGTAACCCCTGCAGTAGCGCCGGTTATGCACATAATAGCCCCTGCAGTAGCGCCGGTTATACACATACTAGCCCCTGTAGTAGCGTTGCTTAAACATAATAGCCCCCGTAGTAGCGAGGGTTATACAAATAATAGCCCCAGCAGTAGTGCTGCTTATACACATAATAGCCAATGTAGTAGCGCTACTTATACACATAATAGCCCCTGTAGTAGCGCCGGTTATACACATAATAACCCCTGCAGTAGTGCCGGTTATACACATAATATCCCCTGTAGTAGCGCCGGTTACATATAATGCCCTCAGATGTGCCATTTATACAAATTATGCCCCCTCCCACACACACACACACACACATACACATAGACAGATACACATACACATAGATACACACACACACATACACACTTTCTCACTCACACTTCTCCATATATTATCTGTCTGGCTGCAGTTTCTGTCCGCCTCTGCAGCCTGGTCCCGTGTAGCTCCGCCACTCAGTGCCATGTAGCTCTGCCCCCTTTTTGGCCAGGATACAGACACTGCAGGGAGTAGGGGGAGGCTTCAAGCTGCCGGCGCCGCTGCCTGTCAAATGGTGTGACAGGCACAGCAGCCGGCAGCAGCAGGGGGCCCAGGCGCAGCACAGGGATGCAGAGCGGTGAGAGCGCCTCTCCAGGCTGGTACCTACCTGCTTTGCATCCCTTTGCTGAGCGGGTAGTGCCGGGCCCGCTCCCCAGTAATACTCCATGTCAAACTCCTTAGATTTTATATAAAAATGAACAGAATAATACAAATTATATTCTTTGTTTATTGTAATCCTTTGTATAGCTAACACCCACCTACTAGTTACCAGTCTGTCGAAATGAGAGAACAACAGGACAGTTGTGTCAGCACTAAGGGATGTGCGTGCTGGGATGGAGCAACACTTAAATTGATCCGTTGGGCACCATCTAGAGGCCGCCAGTACACAAAACACTTAAATTCCCCCATAGAGGTGAGGAGCAGCATTTATTACTTTACATAGGATTTTGTGTTCTCCTAATACTCCACTGTACTTTTATTGGGAGCAAGATTATTAATAATAATTATTCATTATGATGTTGAGGTAAAAAAGGTATAATGATACACATATATTCAGACAGACACTCAGCAGAAGGCTAGAGAAGGAATGTGTACAACACATCTTCTATGTGACCAAATATAGGGCCTGCTTCTGAATAACAGCTATGCCAATATGCACACAGATGTTTGATGCTTTAAGTTCAGTGCATCCATCCAAGTCACACTGCACATGCATCCCGATTGTTAGTACACAGAAGCGCAAAATGAATCTGGATGCATGGAGTATGGATTTAGTGGGAGGTAACAGGAAGGTGGATAGGCAGATGTACAGGCCCTATGTTTGGAACCTTATCTCGTCTGCATACAGTACACTCAACAATCTAAGGCAATATCCTAAAGGATAATACGATATCCACAGACTCCGGGAGAGAAGAATAGTCAAAACTCTGCCACATACTGGAGTCTGACAGGAAAGTCTTTGCCTCACTTCACTGCATGTCATTGATTGTGTATACTGTATATATATATATATATATATATATATATATATATATATACACAGATTCATTGACAAGACACACAAAAGACGGGGTCGCCGTGCCCCGAACTTTGACATTGAACTCCACCGCTGTTTCACCTACTTCATAGTCTCCTGAGTGCCTCCTGCCATTGGATCTGTGTACATGTGCAGGCTTCCTGGCCTGTTAGGAAGGCACCGGAACACTTTTCTTTGTTTATGGTATAGGAGTGCCGGACCCACATTACGCATATATATATATATATATATATATATATATATATATATAGAAAAAATCCCAATGAGGGGGAGGCACTCTCCAAACCATGAAATAAGTCCAATTCTGGTACAACAATGTTTTAATATTCAATGTGATAGCTCCAAATGTCGACGTTTCGATTCTGACACAGAATCTTTCTCAAGACGAGCAATATATAGCAGCATCCAGAGTCATATATATATATATACACATATCGATGCCTAATTCAAAGCCCATATGCAGAAAGTGGACTGGAATAGGACAATATACATAGAGGAATAGACATCCATCATGAAGGTGTTCATTCATAAACAAAACAGCGTGTATGGGGTAAAGACATCCATCACAGGAGGTATTAATTCCCCCAGACTTGAGGAGTCTAAACGTCAGCAAAGGCACTCACGAGCATCAGGACAGCAATTTTGTATGGCAATGCTTGGCTCCCAAATGTAGGTCCCAAATAAAAGAGATTCAAAGAATGGATCTTACTTCCTCATACAACATGTGAGTCCCAGAGACATCGGTAAAACCAATGATCCACAAAAATTTATTGAAAGACAAACATGAACAACTCTACAAAAATTCATCTAAAAGTCTCTTTGCCAACAGTACGTATGAACCATCTGATATCAATTGTTCACATCAAAGGTAAGTATAAATGTCCTGATGCTCGTGAGTGCCTTTGCTGACGTTTAGACTCCTCAAGTCTGGGGGAATTAATACCTCCTGTGATGGATGTCTTTACCCCATACACGCTGTTTTGTTTATGAATGAACACCTTCATGATGGATGTCTATTCCTCTATGTATATTGTCCTATTCCAGTTAACTTTCTGCATATGGGCTTTGAATTAGGCATCGATATGTGTATATATATGACTCTGGATGCTGCTATATATTGCTCGTCTTGAGAAAGATTCTGTGTCAGAATCGAAACGTCGACATTTGGAGCTATCACATTGAATATTAAAACATTGTTGTACCAGAATTGGACTTATTTCATGGTTTGGAGAGTGCCTCCCCCTCATTGGGATTTTTTCTATATTTGTGGACTCACCGTTTCAGTGCATTTCCACTGAGTGCACCCCACTGATGTTATTGACTTGATGAGAGTGCAGGCTTAAGTGCATATATATATATATATATATGCAGGTAAGGCACTCCTAAATGTGATAGAGAAAAGATTTCTGTAATTTCCACAAATTGGCGCAAGGGGAATGCTGCCTGAGGGAACTATTGACTCAAATTGGATATCACCCCTTAATCCAGAAAAATTTGTACAAATCTAAAGCAAGATAGAGTCAAAGGCTTCCTTTGGCGCATGGGGGAAACTTAAAAGATGAGGAAGTAATGGTACTTTCCTAACTCAAATGGTACGATGTTTAATTTGGCGTACCCCCACTCACGCTGATATGAAGTAAATTATACACATCAAGGTATCTTTAATAATCCTATATCAAGATAGTCCTGGATGTCGTACCCCAACTCACACGGAAATGGGAATCTGGACTCCTATCAGGGTTTTTTTCAAGTATCCTCTCACGATAATTCATAAGAATGTATCCTCAATGTATGATGACCTCATTCGCATGAAAAAATGAGAGAGAAATATCCAATGTGTAGAAATTTCTTTACCATATGCTACATATAAAATTTGCAATTTTGGATCATTTTCATGCCTTAATTACACCTTCAATCATTCCACCGTGTAAAATGTTCTTATGGTTTCATGTGCACCACCAGCACGTGGGCCCTTCACCGGATTATTAATCAGGTATGCGTACCCCTCACTCACACAGAAAATATAGGTGAAACTCCTATAATGGTATCTTTGTATAGAAGAAATATGTCTCATGGGCGTACCCTAACTCACACATGGGTATGCAGGTTGAATCCCATCAAGGTATCTTTATCTGGTCCTTGTGCCTCAACTTGTATCAAGCAGAAAAAGGCCTGTGTAGCAATTTTGTATGGCAATGCTTGGCTCCCAAATGTAGGTCCCAAATAAAAGAGATTCAAAGAATGGATCTTACTTCCTCATACAACATGTGAGTCCCAGAGACATCGGTAAAACCAATGATCCACAAAAATTTATTGAAAGACAAACATGAACAACTCTACAAAAATTCATCTAAAAGTCTCTTTGCCAACAGTACGTATGAACCATCTGATATCAATTGTTCACATCAAAGGTAAGTATAAATTCATAAGATAAAAATCAATAAAAAATTCAATAAAAAATTCCGTTGGAAGAATGGCTACTCACACAGGGGTCTGTCGACACGTTTCGGTCTCTTGGACCTTTTTCAAGACATGACCTTCTGTGTGAGAAGCCAGCTATTTATGATGCCTGTAGCCAATCATCCCCTAACCGGAAGTCAATCCACCGGAAGTGACCTCATTGAGATAATTTACATTCTAATTTCAATTACACCACTGATGAAATAATCAATTTGTAATCCCCATTCTTTAACCAAGAATCTATTCCTGTTTCTGTGACATATTATGGTCAATAAAAAGGATTTATCCTCCCCAGTTTCTTATTACACTCTTTTGCGGTGGCGCAAGGAATTATGGATGATGTAGTTCCGCGCAAATATCGTCCCTCCTTATCTATCGAAAAACCTTCTTACTGAACAATCTGACTGATCTCCACAATGTGTAAAGCAGCCAAATGATCTGTACATCTGTGTTATGCATGTACAGATCATTTGGCTGCTTTACACATTGTTTTTCGATAGATAAGGAGGGACATGGGCAGCACCAGAGGTATACTGTGAAAACATGGCTGCACACAATCCCTCACATGTCAACAAACAAAACAGGCCCCGCACGCACATTGGCCCACTGGGAATCTTCCCTGTGAACCCTATGGTCAGTTCACCCCTGATCCCCCATATTTCCATGACCAGTAGCAGGATCTCAATATTGGGGCAGTAATGTCACAGCCAGGGGACATAGTTCCCCAACCAAAACATCCTCCCCAAACTAGTCACCACAGTCTTGGGCTACCTCAAAAAGTGAGGACCCACAAATAAAGAGGTCCCTCTCCCAAGGATCCCCCAGGGCTAGGGTGAAGTCTGGGGCTATCCCCAGCACCACTGGATGGTGGGAACCAAGTTGATAGCAATTAAAATGCAAGTTAGAGTAATATTGTCTTTTACAGGAGGACTACAGCTCCCAGCAAGCCTCATCTGCATGCTGATACTTGGAAAACTACATGTACCAGCATGCAGGGCAGTACAACTTGAATACACTCACTTCCACTCACATATACTCACCATGTCCCTCCTGTGGCCAGTCTTCTTCTCCAGTAAGTATCCAGGGTGTTCAAAAACAAAAGACGAGTAACCCAATCAGCTTGTAACTGTCATTCTACAAGCTGTGTTTGGAAAATAACAGTTAGGACTGATTAATTTGTACTTCATCCCTCTCCACATTATCTATCTCCCAGCTTTGATTAATCTCCCTCTTTATGGGAAAATACCACGTCGCTTTCATAAAATGCAAAAGTGGGTTTCTCTGACAGCGCTTCCCTGGATTCGTCTGAGAAATCTTGTCCTCCTTTCATCACTCTCAATTTCAAACTGGCAAAACTTATCCCACAGCCAACATTTTGGGAAAAAATGCCTAGCTAATCTTTAGCTAAATCATCCATACATGTTAATACATTAGCAAATCACAAACAAGTATGATACAGTAAATATTTTTAGACCTGGATAAAGTAGCTTTGACATAAGTCATTAAACTTTACATGTACTGTAGAAAATTTATTTTGACAAGCAAAAAGCTGTCTCTGGTGGTAAAAAAACATACTGTACTTTCCACTTTACCATGTGTGTCTCTCCATCATAGCCAGATAAAAATGATGGCTGCTTTCTAGATTTCTGGTCACATGAAAACAAAAGTCTACAATGGCCTAGATACAGGGATAGGTCAACTTACTCCCCTGGCTCATCTTACCCTACTGTCCACACACTACAATGACTTGCAAAAGATGTGAGTTCTTAAAGATTTCCCTTGAACTCCCCTGCAGCTCCCCAGCAGTCCTGGACAAATGATTTTGTACATACACATAAGATAGATCTTAAGATCTCCACATCCAGGAGCATGTTGTTACTAACGATAGCTTCAGATCTTCCTTGCAGCAGGGAAGATACATAGACGTCCCCTGGTGGTTTGGCCATGTTAACAATTAGCCATAGCCTGGGGAGGAGAAATCACATAGTAACATAGTATCTAAGGTTGAAAAAAGACAATTGTCCATCGAGGTCAACCTATTTGTGGTCTCCTATGCAGGATTATTTGGTCTAAAATTTTGACTGATGTTGATGTCAGCCGCTGCGTTTTATTCCTCTTTTTATAGTAACTATAGTGCGTGACTATGCACCATAACCCTGGATATCCTTATCCATGAGGAATTTATCTAACCCATTCTTAAAGGTGTTGACTGAGTCCACCATTACAACTCCCTCAGGCAGGGAATTCCAAACACGTATTGTTCTTACCATGAAAAAGCCTTTACGCCGTATTGTGCGGAATCTCCTCTCCTCTAACCTAAGCAAGTGTCCACAAGTCCTCTGTGTTGATCTAACCAAAAACAGGTCCCGCGCAAGCTCTGTGTATTGTCCCCTTATATATTTGTAGATGTTGATCATGTCCCCTCTTAGTCTCCTCTTTTCTAATGTAAACATGCCTAGTCTTGCAAGCCTTTCCTCATATTCCAGCGTCTCCATGCCCTTAATTAGTTAGGTCGCCCGCCTCTGAACCTTTTCTAGCTCCAGGATATCCTTTTTGGTAGTATGGTGCCCAGAATTGTACACAGTATTCAAGGTGTGGCCTTACTAGAGATTTATATAACGGGAGTACAACACTCTTGTCCCTTGCATCAATTCCCCTTTTTATGCATGCTAATATCTTATTAGCCTCTTTTGTTGCAATCCTACTTTGGGTACTACTGCTTAGTTTGCTATCTATGAGAACACCTAAGTCCTTTTCCAGTACAGAATCCCCTGATTTTACCCCATTCAGTATGTAGGTGTTATTTGTGTTCTTGCTACCACAGTGCATTACCTTACACTTGTCTGTATTGAAGTCCATTCTCCATTTGGCTGCCCATGCTTCTAATTTAACTAAGTCATTCTGAAGAGACTCAGCATCCTCCTCCGTATTTATAGCCTTACACAATTTGGTATCATCTGCAAAAATTGACACCATGCTCTCTAGACTTTCTGTTAGGTCGTTAATGAAAATATTGAACAACAGCGGTCCTAGTACTGAGCCTTGTGGCACACCACTTAGCACTTACGTCCAATTTGTAAAAGATCCATTAACTACAACGCGCTGCTCCCTATTATCTAACCAATTTTTGACCCAAGTGCATATTGTCACCAAGTGTTAATTTTTATACAGAGAAATAAAGAATTGATTGTGAGGCACTTGTGTATGTCTTTGCCCAGCAGCAAAATTCACCTGGCAACTGAATTTATTTGTTGCTAATCAGAGCAAGAACAGGACCCATACATGGGTATATTGGTAAGGTTTCTTGAAAGGCCAGGGACTCTGAAATATAAATGTGTTATTGTTTTAAAATAACATCAATGCCAATCTCTTTTATCTGTTTGCCTTTCTAATGATAAGGGGAACAAACGTCTGTCCTTAATAAAGATGAGTGGTTCAGTTTTTGCAGAAATCCGTAAACACCCGAACTTAGGGTCTCTGAGTAGAAGCAAGTTCCGGCTCGGATCTTTCTGACAAGTTCAGATCACAAAACAAAGCCAAATGTAATTTTTTCAGAAACATTGGATCTTCCTTATTTTAGATTGCCAAGAGTTCTTCCCTCATGATCAGGCACTACTTCACAAAGGAGTGTGTATGGAGAGGCTGTGGGCTGTAGTTGTTCTTCAATTTACATCATTAGATGTTATTAGGGAGAGCTGTAGTTAGTAGTTGGGAAGGGTAACTGCAGACATCTATGTCACTGTGCAATATGTTTGTTTTTTCACACACACTAGCTAGTAGCAACTTCACTCCAGAGCAAACTGCTAGCAGGCTACTGTAACTGTATTTGTCAGACATCAGGTGCTACTAGAGCCGGGTTTAGACCTCATGGGGCCCTAGGCAAGATACCGGTTTGGGCCCCCAAAACCCAAATCCTAAACTAACCCCAATACCTTAACCCCTAACCCAAACCATTACACACCAACCATACAATAATACTCAACCCCTAATACCCTAACCCAAACCCCTAAACTAACCCTAATGCCCTAACCCAAAGTGCTACATCAATCCCTATCCCTAATAGTCACCAGGAGAATGGCAGTACCAGATTAAGGGGCAGATGGAGATAGAGGATGTGGCAGTGTGGTAATAAAGAGTGGATAATGAGAATGCAATACCACAGAGGGCCACGGGTAGAGAGAGAGAGAGGTGACTGGGAGATAGAGAGTGTCAGAGACAGGATAATGAGAGTGCAGTCACACAGGGAGAGGATCAGGGGCAAAGAGAGGGGCTGTGGGGTAATAGAGAGTGTTAGAGACAGGAAAATGAGAGTGCAGTCACACAGCGAGAGGATCAGAGAGACACTAGTTTGCAGGAATCTATGATCTGCAGACTGTCTTTGTTCTATGGGAAAGGATTGCCATCTAGCAACAGCTGGTGGGTTAGGTGCAAGCCTCCCAACTTCCCGTGAGAAGGTAAACTGAAAGAAGTTTTGACTTACCTTCTCACACAGCCGGGGGATCACCACTGCCACGGGTGCGTCCCCTGTGCTCAATTTTACAGAAGCTTACAGATGACAATCTGAAGTAGAACAAGAGAGATGTAAAAGGGGATGAAGTCCCCATAATTCCTTCTAGCATACAAAAAAAGAAGTCGAGACCATTAGATGTAGAAGGAACAATGTTTGCTAAAAAAATTAAAAACAGAAATCAACAAGATTTAAGGAATCCTCAATGGGAGAGGGGTATCCTGACCGCCGGGATCCCGACAGGCGGTTAATTGACGGTCTCCTGGCATATCTATTTGTCTGCAGTGCTGAATAACCTATTTTGCAGTCAAATAGAAGTGGTGTAAGGGAGATGCCGCACTATTCAGATTATGGTACAGTATATCACTGGCTGGCATTCCCAATATATTTGTGTGTATCACTTATGTACTGCAGGAATTGCCGCACTATTTATTTTATAAAACCTTATTGGCTGACAAAACCTAAACACTTTACAATAATATCACCATTAGTCACTATCCTCATTGTTGAAGATATCACTAATGTGAAATAGGTGATGCCACTCTATGTACTCTGCAGCCCTTTCTCTGTCCCAGATGCATATATACAATAAATTGGCCTTAAATCCTTCTGTTCCAAAATTTGGATTCCAATTGTAGTTCCCCTGAATACGATTGGGTACAAATAAATTACCCTGGTCAGGGCAGTAACTGTAAAGGGGGTGTGCGGTGCTAAGGGGGCGTGTGCCCCGATTGCAGGATTTTTTTTTATTTTTTTTTTGGGGGGGCGCTGAGGAGTTACAGAGGAGCAGGGTTTTTGGGTTGGTTTTTTTTAGTTTTGGTATGCTGGTTTTTGAGTTGGATCTCCATTATTTTAAAATGTGAAGAAAACATACATATAGACAATACTACATATTGGGGGTCATTCCGAGTTGTTCGCTCGCTAGCTGCTTTTAGCAGCATTGTACGTGCTAGGCCGCCGCCCTCTGGGAGTGTATCTTAGCTTAGCAGAATAGCGAACGAAAGATTAGCAGAACTGCTACTAAATATTTTCTTGCAGTTTCTGAGTAGCTCCAGACCTACTCCTAGATTGCGATCAGCTCGGTCAGTTTAGTGATTTTGACGTATAATTCCAGTGATTTGGACATATTGGCGGTCATTCTGAGTTGTTCGATCGCTAGCTGCTTTTAGCAGCATTGCAAACGCTAGGCCGCCACCCTCTGGGAGTGTATCTTAGCATAGCAGAATAGCGAACGAAAGATTAGCAGAATTGCGATTAAATAATTCTTAGCAGTTTCTGAGTAGCTCGAGACTTACTCCTACACTGCGATCAGCTCAGCCAATTTCATTCCTGGTTAGACGTCACAAACACGGCCTGCGTTCGGCCAGCCACTCCCCCATTTCTCCAGACACTCCCGCGTTTTATCCTGGCACGCCTGCGTTTTTCCGCACACTCCCCAGAAAACGGTCAGTTTCCGCTCAGAAACACCCACTCCTGTCAATCACACTCCGATCACTTCAACGATGAAAATTCTTCGTTCGGACGTAAGTAAATCTACTAAGTTTTGTGCTAAAATACTTAGCACATGCGTGCTGCGTACCATGCGCATGCGCATTTTTGCCTTAATCGCTCTGTTGCGAAAATCGGCAACGAGCGAACAACTCGGAATGACCCCCATTGTCCTATCTCTTCGTTTATTTTCATGATCCATCTCTGGAGGAAAAATTACATTTAGAAGAGGACCTGTTTCCAGTTTTTCAGTGGACTCTTTTGGTTTGCTTCTTTATTTTATCTTTAGGTGTCGCCTTTGATCTATTGTCAGAATTTTTGTATTTATGTAACCCCAGGCTTATGCTTGTTAACAGGTGCAGTCACCGATGTTACATAAATCAAAGGTTAATTTTGCTAGCTATTCACTTGACAGTGGAAACTTAGGGGATAATTCAGACCTGATCGCTCGCTAGCGTTTTTTGCAGTACTGCAATCAAGTCAGAACTGCGCATGCGTATGCACCACACGCAGACACATGGCATGGGTACAAAGCGATGGGTTTTACAAAGAATCCATTCGCACAGCCAATCGCAAGGAGATTGACAGGAAGAAGGCATTTGTGGGTGGCAACTGACCATTTTCAGGGAGTGGTTGGAAAAACGCAGGCGTGTCCAAGCGTTTGCAGGGTGGGTGTCTGACCCCCCTGCAGTGCACATGGTTTTGCCCAACTGCGAAAAAAATTCCTGCTGCGATCAACTTGGAATTACCCCCAACATTTTTTTGTACCGCTTGGCTGCACATGCGATTGCACACTTGAACAGCTAAAATACACTCCCCGGTGGGCGGTGACTATGCGAACGCAGGACTGCAAAAAACAGCTAGCGAGCAATCAGGTCTGAATTACCCCCTTAGAGCATGGCCAACCTCCAAATCTCACAGAGTATCACTACAGCAGCTTTGTGGTGAGTTTAAAGACAGACTTTATTATCGGCACTGTGCTCCCAGTTAGCAGTATCAACCTCCGCTTTACCTCCCAGATGGGGGGATTTGGTGTAGCTTATAGGGCGATGTAGTGTAGTGATGTATGTAGTGTAGAAATGTAATGCAGTATATAGGGGCATGTAGTGAGCTGATGTGGTGTAGCATATAAGGGGATGTAGTGTAGTGATGTAATGTAGCATATAGGGTGAAGTGATGTAGTTCAGCTTGTAGGGGATGTAGTATAGTGATATAGTGCAGTGGAAAGGGGAATTTAGTGCAGTGATAAAGTGTTATGATATAGGGGGTCATTCCAACCTGATCGCACGCTGCCATTTTTTGCAGCGCTGCGATCAGATCACTACTGCGCATGTGTATGCGCCGCAATGCGCAGTCGCGTCGTACGGGTACACAGCAGATCATTGCTGAGCGATGGATTTAACAAAGCATCCATTCGCACAGCCGATCGCAAGGAGATTGATAGAAAGAGGGCATTTGTGGGTGTCAACTGACCGTTTTCTGGGAGTGTTTGGAAAAATGCAGGCGTGCCCAAGTGTTTGCAGGGCGGGTGTCTGACGTCAATTCCGGTCCCGGACAGGCTGAAGTGATCGCAGTAGCTGAGTAAGTTCAAACCTACTCAGAAACTGCACAAAACTTTTTTGTACCGCTTGGCTGCACAAGCGTTCGCACACTTGCAAAGCGAAAATACACTCCCCTATAGGCAGCGACTGTCTGTTCACATCGCTGCAAAAAATAGCTAGCGAGCAATCAATTTGGAATGACCCCCATAGTGCAGTGATATACTGCAATGTATGGGGACACACAGAGGAGCATGTAGTTGAACACGTTGCTGGAGGTGCATGTGACGCATTCATTCATTCTCTCTGAGGAAGCCGCCGAGTCGGATACAGGCGGAGAAACGCGTTAGAGGAGTGCTATCCTCGGCTGGGATCATTGGCTGTCACTTTGCTGTTCGCAAGCAGCACCACAAGCGTGAGGACCGGCCGTGAGCATAAGGAGTGAGACGTCACCCCGGCAAATTAACATCCAGGTCTGAAGACACGCCAGGTTGCTGTGTAGTAAGCGTGGCCACGCTGGACTGCTAAGTATACTATCACTATTCAAAGCTGTTACAGTGGATATCGGAATAAAGGGATTCCTGCATTAACCCGCTTTATACTAACAAGCTATGTGCTTTGCACTTCATCAAATTTTTATTAGCTGAATGAGTTCTATACCTTGAACTTTTATTGATGTTTTCAAGCTTTCCATTTAAGGCATGATCAATGGCTACTAACATATAGTGCACTAATTAAGCATATTAACCCCGGAGTGGCTATAATTAATATTTAATATATATGTTTTAAGTGAATTAGAATAACACCGGCCGTGTGATATATGTGTGTTTTGTATTTGTCAAATAAATGTTATATGTTTTAAATATATATTGATTTGGACAGCGCTTCATTTTTGTATATATATTTTTTGACGCATAGGGCATTTTAGGCACAAAGGGGTATATTGTCCAATAGTATCCCCTTTATTTCAATATTTTTGATAATCTACATATTTTAGTCTGACAGGGTTTGTTTGTTTGTTTGTTTGTTTGTTTGTTTTTGGGGGGGGAGGTTTGGGGGGACGGGCGCCAAATTACTGCCTTGCCCCGGGTGATGAAAATTCTAGATTCGGCCCTGCCCTGGTTACTGTACTTAGGGGGTCATTCCGACCCATTCGCAGGCAGCGGTTCTTCGCTGCGGTGCGAACAGGTCAGAAATGTGCATGTGCGGTGGACGAGCAACGACGCCACCAGCAACAAATGTGATCGCAGCGACGATTGCAAGAATACGGACAGGCGGGAGGCATTCCGGGGCGGACACTCACCGTTTTCCAGGGGTGGTGAGTCCGACGCAGGCGGATCCAGCCGTTTGGAGGGCGGATGTCTGACATCAGGACCGGGACCTTCAGCCCTTGTTTTGTTTTACTTTAAACTTTTTTAGCATAACAGGGCTGCACAAGCGTTCGCAGCCCTGCTATGCTAAAATACACTCCCCCATAGGCGGTGTCAGGTTGATTGCATGAGTAGCAAAAAGATGCTACGTGCGATCAAATCGGAATAACCCCCTTAAATGTAACTGGGGCTATCTACCAGTTTAATCGGACTCCCAATGAAGCCGACTTTTAGATGATTATTGTGTCTGAATAGCTGTTAATACCAGTAATATTGTATTTTAAGTTGGGTTAGGTTCCCAAGAATAATTATGCCAAGGATGATCAGGCTAAATTGACAGGACCCCTCTATCGTACTTATTAAATAACAAATCCCTGGTTTTCTCTATTAATGGCTTGGTTTGTGTTGTTAACCATATCCACTGTATTAATTCTGTTAAGTAGTGTGCCCTAAAGAGGGAGAGCATAGAATGTGAGGCAGTTTTGCCGGATTACTGTAGTATATATTGTGCAGTCTCCAAGTATAATAGTATCAGCTTTCTAACTGTCCTTTGTGAAGACTGATTTCTTCAATGTCAGTTATGCTCCAGTAAGTAATTATCACACTCTAACATGATATATTGGGGTCTATTCATAAAGCAGTGAAAAGTGTGGAGAAGTGAGCCAGTAGAGAAGTTGCACATGGCAACCAATCAGCTGCTACATATAATTTTATAGAATGCACTTTACAAATGTTACCTCAACAGTGATTGGTTTGCATGGGCAACTTCTCCACTAGCTCACTTTTCCACTCTTTTCACTGCTTCATGAATAGACCCCATTTTCTGTAAAATTCAACCTACAGTGGCTTGAATCCTTATTATGGTGACTGCTGCATATCAACAATTATGGTGATTGCTGCATATCAACAGTAACATAAAGGGGATGCCCCGTACTGACGTATCCACTGCAATTATTATTGTCCAGATATTACAACGGCATTATCAACATGTAATTGGCAGCGGGAGCATTAATTAAAAAAAATATCCAGTCGGGTAACTGTGGTATGTCACCCAGTACCCAAGTATGTATGTACCCGCTTTCTAATAAACGTCAATTGTACTCAGGGGCATTGGAATGTGTTTAGGTTGGGGGAGGCGTATTAAAAAATTATTTTGGCGCCCCCATGGTGCCGGCCTACCTTTTTAGCCTCCCACCGCTGTGCGGATGAACACTTACCTGCAGATCCATGTGGGCGGCATCTCCTTTAAAAACAGCCTGCTACCGCAGGGTGCTGTGTCCTCCTTCACAGATGCATTACTGGGAGGAGGCGTGGCCAGGCTGGGACATCCTGGGACCATAGCCACGCCTCCTTCCAGTAATACAACTGTGAAGGAGAGACATCCGGCGGCGGCTATGACACAATGAACGAAGATAGGAGGACACAGCACCCTGATCACATTCCCCCCCTTGAATTGACCCTGGCTGAGGGGCTGAGCGAGGGCTGGGAACTCAGTCAGGGGTCAGGCACTGCACAGATTCCCCCTCCCAAATTTTTTCCATATGGGGGCGTGGCCACGCCTCCCACAATTAGGTCACGCCCCCAAAATGCCTCGCCAGCAGGGGAAGTCGGCAGCAGCAGCGTATCAGTGTGTCGGCTGAGGCTGCACACTGGGGGGAGGGGGAAGGAGGCGCAGCAGCAGGGTAGCAAAGCGGGGAGAGCACCTTCCTGCTTTGCATACCCTTGCTGACCAAGCAGTGCCGGCTCTGCCTGCAGGGATCTGGTGGTAAGCGCTCCCCTCCGCCTCTGTCATATTTGGGGGGGGAAAGCTGCCCCCTTGCCCTCCAGTTCTGACACCCCTGATTGTACTTCATTACATAGTCTTAATACTTTAACATAGCGTAGGCTGTATTGGTGGTATGATTTAGTCTATAGTGGTTTAGTAAGGTGGTAGTGCCGGGTGTACACTGACTCCTAATTACAGCAGAACCCACCTAACACTGAAAGCGTACTGTGTAGCCAGTACTGCTCTGCATCTCTGCAATTCTGTATAGCTGGTACTGCTCTGCATCCCAGCAATCCTGTGTAACTGGTACTGCTCCGTATCCTGGCAAACCTGCATAGCTGTTACTGCTGCTCATCCCAGCATCTAAGCCTAAGTAGCTGGTACTGTTCCACATCTGGTAATACTGCACAACTGGCACTGCTCCGCATCCCAGCATTTAAGTGATAGTAGCTGGTCATAACCCAGCAATCCTGTGTAACCAGTACTGCTCTGCATCCCGGCAATTCTGTATAGCTGGTACTGCTCTCCATCTGAGCCACAGACTTATCTATCCTCTGCATGATGAAGACTTATAGAAAACCTCCACAGTTCCTACACTCCACTTTCACTGCTTCCAGGATACCGGAAACCACTCCAGAAACAACTATTCCTAGACCCGTGAAATACACTATACCATCAAACCATCCTGATTCAGTGAAAGACTGCATTGGCCTGGAAGTTGGAAGTCAAGGCCCATTCATATTGCTTTGCATAGCAGAGATGTGGTAAATGGGTGTCACATGCACACACCAGGGTCAGGTTGTGGCTGAGGATAGTGAAGGGGCATAGAAATGTGATGGAGCTGAGGAAGGTGATGGGGATGGGGGCTGAGGAAGATGATGGGGCTGAGAATTGTGATGGGGCTGTGGCTGAGGAAGGTGATGCATGGCTGAAGGCTGAGGAAAGTGATGATGGGTTGAGGAAGGTGATGAGGGACTGAGGATGGTGATGAGGGGCTGAGGAAGGTGATGAGGGCTGAGG
This sequence comes from Pseudophryne corroboree, assembly GCF_028390025.1. Taxonomy (NCBI): domain Eukaryota; kingdom Metazoa; phylum Chordata; class Amphibia; order Anura; family Myobatrachidae; genus Pseudophryne; species Pseudophryne corroboree. The sequence goes on along the minus strand of NC_086452.1, from coordinate 113,308,331 downwards.
ATGGTGATGAGGGGCTGAGGAAGGTGATGAGGGCTGAGGATGGTGAGGGAGTGGGACCAAGTTCCAACACACTGGCCTGGTCTGAACTCTCTGGAGGAAGGCACCCACTGGGCTGGACTTTCTGGAGTGACTGGAGGCTGGTCACCTATGATTAGCTCTGCAGCTATCTGTGACAGCACAGCATATGAGGTCAGTCTTCTGTAGGGGGCTGGGGGAATTAATTTTTTTCTGGCTGTAGGAGCGATGAATCAATGTGTAATTTTATTTTTCTATGGGAGCAATCATTGAATCTAGGTGTTGCTTTTTATGTAGGCCAATGTGTGTGTTTTTTCCATGTGGGGGCCAATGTGATATTTTTTTCCTTGTTGGGAACAATGCATGTTTTTTTTTCCCTCTGCTGGATATTTTTTGTTTTTTCTGTAGGAACCAATGCTTATATATTTAGGGGGTGCCGTGCCATGGCTCCACGCTACACCTCTGCTATAGGCACATGGAAGCAGCGCTGGTGCAGGTACAGTTGGAACCAGGTAAGTGACCGTTGGGCCACCAGAGACATTGGCCCTCATTCCGAGTTGGTCGCTTGCTGCCATTTTTTGCAGCGCCGCGATCAGGTTACTACTGCGCACGCGTATGCACCACAATGAGCACGCGCATCATACTGATACAAACAGCATCGTTGCTGTGCAATGCTTCTAGCGACTAATCCATCCGCACAACCGATCGCAAGAACATTGACTGGAAGGGGGTGTTTATAGGTGTCAACTGACCGTTTTCTGGGAGTGGTAGGGAAAAATGCAGGCATGTCCAGGCGTTTGCAGGGCAGTGTCTAACATCAATGCCGGAACCAGACAGGCTTAAGTGAGCACAAGGGCTGAGTAAGTCCAGAGCTACTCAGAAACTGCAAAAAAAAAATCATCCCGCTCGGCTGCACAAGCGTTCGCACACTTGCAAAGCGAAAATACACTCCCCTAGAAGCGGCGACTATCTGATCATGCAAAAAATAGCTAGTGAGCGATCAACTCGGAATGAGGGCCTTTAACTCTGCATTCTATCATGTTGACATTTCTGTAGACCTACTGCATGCCAACCTTTTGACTATGTCAATATTCTTATGTTAACCTGATACATGTGGACATCATAACTGTCAGCTTAACATACCACCGTGACCCCCATCTATTACAGATAGTGATCTGCAAATTGCAGATTAAGCAATCCCGGAGGCTATAACATCCCAGCCTTATCAGTTGGTTAAATTTGTAAAGTTATGTACTAGTCTCAAGTTTGTATATGATGTTTATATTCACTATTTTTTCTGAGTGACTTCCATTATTTTGATTTCAGTTCTCAGAATTTTAAAATATTTTGCTAGATTTTTAACGAATGCCAATAATGTTTTCTGGAAATTTTTCTCAGGTTCAGTTAATGCACCTATTAGAGGTAACATTTCAGTGGTAAACTGCTTAGATATGATCCAATAAAAAATGTAAATGGTTCATTTGGCTAAAATTGATGTTTCATGTCGTACCTTCTGTGACACACATGTGGTTTTTATTTATTGTATCTGTAAAATCACTGGATACATATGCTCTTGTAGCACACCAAAAGCATGTGGGGAAGTCTTCAAGTTGGAAGTGCCAATGTTTCATTCTGTGCTTTACTGGGTCATGGAATATGACATTTAATTAGTGTGGAACAACTGTTTATCGCAAATTACAAATCAGTAAATGGCATACCTCCCAACTTCTCACTTTTGCTGGGACAGTCCCTTTTTATGGGACCCTCCCGCTGTCTTGAAAAGCAGTACTGTCACCACTGCACTGCATAGTAGAGCGGCATATGAATAGATGCCGTGCGATGTGAAGGAAGAGCCTGGGGATAGTCCTACATCTCGGAGACTGCTGGGCATGCCCCCCCCCCCCCCCCCCCCACAAAAGACTGGGTTGAAAAAAAAAGTTTCAGATTGCGAGGGTCAAAAAAAATTGTAGGACCACTTGAAGAATTATCAAAATCGGATAATATCTTAGATAGCCAGCCGGCACCTAAAGATTTTGTATTTACACCTTATAGTCATGCCCAGAGAGCACCACCACAAAGCACCCTGGCAGTGCTTTCTTTTGTACTGTTTGTTGTTAAGTAGCAGAATACAATAGTTTTGACTCATAATATATGCCCTGTTCACCGTATAGTGTTATATAGTAAGTGCAGTCAACATAGTTGTATCATCTAAAACGCAGTTGTAGGGTATCTGTTGCCCTCTGCCTGCAGCTATCAGCAAATGCATCTGCGGACCTTGTTACCCTTGTAATGTACATCCAGAGCCGGATTATCAATGGGGCAGGTGGAGCTGCAGCTCCAGGCCCCCCATCAAAATCGTCCCGCAGCATTTGCTTTCTAGCTGCTGGCTGCTACTATAGACAGGAAAAAACTTTTCCTGCTACAGCCAGCGGCCGTCCGAGGCCCCACCCACTGAAACTTGTTGGCACAGTGGAAGGCTTCCCCCCTGCATCGCATTGTGATCAGTGCCACCCCCTCCACAGCTGCAAAAGGAAACCAAGGCCGCGCAGCCTCAGCTCCGTGAAGGCGGCCTGGCGAGCCCCGGTGACAGATCCTGAGGCTTTCCCCACTCTAAATGATAAGTAGGCAGACACTAGCCAGCAGTGTCCGCCTACTGTTGTCATAATGACCTTCAAGCACTGAATGGCAGCAGTTGTCCTCCTGTCATAAATGCCGGGATCCGTGAATGCGGGTATCCTGTCATCAGCGCCGTCATCAGTGATGGCACCGCATGAGCGGTAAACTCATGTTGCCAGGTGGAACTTGCTGTTCGTCTCCACGCCTGTAGCAGTGGCCGATCCAGGGGTCAAAGATGAGGTAATGGGCTGATGAGTCTACTGGAGTGACCCTGACCCTTCCCTTGTGTTCTGCTGCAGAATACAGGCATGTATTTGGATGGATACCGCACCGGTGTATAGTGAATATGGTAAATCAATCTAATAAACCAAAGTAACAGATACAGAGAAAACCAAGTTTTCCAATTATGATTTGGCGGTGCACCCTGAGTCAATGAGGCTGCTAACACAAACAGTGAAGAAGAAAAAAAGACTCTTTTGTGGGCGCACTCTTTAACTTAATAATACTGATATTATGTAAAATATTAATGAGAGATATAAATGTAAAATGTAACTTTAATTAACATCATGGAGTAAAAGAATATACAGTGGTCAAATAAGGTAACAATCCAATATATAATGAAATATTTCGCACAAGATTACATTAGTACTTGATAACACAAACATATAATATGAACTGAATAAGTGTTCAATTAATAGCAAATAAGTGCTGAAATTAGCAAAATAGGTCCTGATTGCTAAATATAATAAGAATGCCTTAGGAAATCGAAATAAATCCTTCTAATAATACTTAAGCTGCCAATACAGGCTGGCCCTGTATCCGTGCAGAGCCGAAGTGTATTTTGAATAGTAATTTTCACACTATTAAACAGAGGACAGAGTAGTAGGAAATGAGATAGCAGTGTGATTCTGCTGTCAGTGTTAGACTCTGAGCGTGATGGACCGATATGAACTCTACAACACCGGGTATTCCTCAATGGTCGCCCACTAGAGTACTAACCCAGCCCGACACTGATTAGCTTCCAAGATCGGACGGCTTCGGGCGTTTCCAGTGTGGTATGATAGTAGAGGATAGCGAAAGCTCTGGAATCACTGATGAGAGTTCACTAAATAAATAGTAAGAAGAAAAGGTGGATCTGCTGCCAGTGTTAGACAGGGATGCACCCTGAATCAATGGTGAGAGTCCACGAAAAGAGGTAGGTATGAAGAAGAGAGAAGAATAAAGTAGATGAATGTGCCAGAAAGATATATTACTTCCCCACCGGAAGTTTCATTGTGATAAATGCATATCAACCGTTGAAAATATCTCACAAAAATAAACAGCTAGCAATGCTGGATAAAAATCTACAGAATACCGGTAGGTTGTGATGAGATTCTTCACACAAATGAAAAGGACATGGTATCAGGATCTGAAAAGTAACAATAATGTTTTCAGTGCTCAATAGTTGAGCCCAGAGAAGGGAAAGAAAAATAATTGTTAACAATGTTGCTGATACTCAATAGTTGAGCCCAGAAAAAAGAAAGAAAAATTATTGACAATGTTGCTGAAACTCAGTCTGAGAGACCATGTGATCTGCTAATGTGTAGATCTATAAAGTCTTCCAATAGTCAAAATAGATCAATGGCTCAAAACTAGTGATGTGCACCGGACATTTTTCGGGTTTTGTGTTTTGGTTTTGGGTTCGGTTCCGCGGCCGTGTTTTGGATTCGGACGCGTTTTGGCAAAACCTCACCAAAATATTTTTGTCGGATTCGGGTGTGTTTTGGATTCGGGTGTTTTTTTTCAAAAAACCCTAAAAAACAGCTTAAAATCATAGAATTTGGGGGTCATTTTGATCCCATAGTATTATTAACCCCAATAACCATAATTTACACTCATTTTCAGTCTATTCTGAACACCTCACACCTCACAATATTATTTTTAGTCCTACAATTTGCACCGAGGTCGCTGGATGGCTAAGCTAAGCGACACAAGTGGCCGACACAAACACCTGGCCCATCTAGGAGTGGCACTGCAGTGTCAGGCAGGATGGCACTTCAAAAAAATAGTCCCCAAACAGCACATGATGCAAAGAAAAAAAGAGGCGCACCAAGGTCGCTGTGTGACTAAGCTAAGCGACACAAGTGGCCGACACAAACACCTGGCCCATCTAGGAGTGGCACTGCAGTGTCAGGCAGGATGGCACTTCAAAAAAATAGTCCCCAAACAGCACATGATGCAAAGAAAAAAAGAGGCACACCAAGGTCGCTGTGTGACTAAGCTAAGCGACACAGGTGGCCGACACAAACACCTGGCCCATCTAGCAGTGGCACTGCAGTGTCAGGCAGGATGGCACTTCAAAAAAATTGTCCCCAAACAGCACATGATGCAAAGAAAAAAAGAGGCACACCAAGGTCGCTGTGTGACTAAGCTAAGCGACACAAGTGGCCGACACAAACACCTGGCCCATCTAGGAGTGGCACTGCAGTGTCAGGCAGGATGGCACTTCAAAAAAATAGTCCCCAAACAGCACATGATGCAAAGAAAAAAAGAGGCACACCAAGGTCGCTGTGTGACTAAGCTAAGCGACACAAGTGGCCGACACAAACACCTGGCCCATCTAGGAGTGGCACTGCAGTGTCAGGCAGGATGGCACTTCAAAAAAATTGTCCCCAAACAGCACATGATGCAAAGAAAAAAAGAGGCACACCAAGGTCGCTGTGTGACTAAGCTAAGCGACACAAGTGGCCGACACAAACACCTGGTCCATCTAGGAGTGGCACTGCAGTGTCAGGCAGGATGGCACTTCAAAAAAATAGTCCCCAAACAGCACATGATGCAAAGAAAAAAAGAGGCGCACCAAGGTCTCTGTGTGACTAAGCTAAGCGACACAAGTGGCTGACACAAACACCTGGCCCATCTAGGAGTGGCAGTGCAGTGTCAGGCAGGATGGCACTTCAAAAAAATAGTCCCCAAACAGCACATGATGCAAAGAAAAAAAGAGGCGCACCAAGGTCGCTGTGTGAATAAGCTAAGCGACACAAGTGGCTGACACAAACACCTGGCCCATCTAGGAGTGGCACTGCAGTGTCAGGCAGGATGGCACTTCAAAAAAATTGTCCCCAAACAGCACATGATGCAAAGAAAAAAAGAGGCGCACCAAGGTCTCTGTGTGACTAAGCTAAGCGACACAAGTGGCTGACACAAACACCTGGCCCATCTAGGAGTGGCAGTGCAGTGTCAGGCAGGATGGCACTTCAAAAAAATAGTCCCCAAACAGCACATGATGCAAAGAAAAAAAGAGGCGCACCAAGGTCGCTGTGTGAATAAGCTAAGCGACACAAGTGGCTGACACAAACACCTGGCCCATCTAGGAGTGGCACTGCAGTGTCAGGCAGGATGGCACTTCAAAAAAATAGTCCCCAAACAGCACATGATGCAAAGAAAAAAAAGAGGCGCACCAAGGTCGCTGTATATATATATATATATATATATACTGGTGGTCACTGTCAGCAAACTGCAAAACTAAAATGCACCACAGGTATAGAATGTAGATGGATAGTATACTTAATGACGACACAGAGGTAGGCACAGCAGTGGCCTTCCGTATCGTACTGCTATATATAGTATACTGGTGGACACTGTGTCGGCAAACTGCAAAACTAAAATGCACCACAGGTATAGAATGTAGATGGATAGTATACTTAATGACGACACAGAGGTAGGCACAGCAGTGGCCTTCCGTATCGTACTGCTATATATAGTATACTGGTGGACACTGTGTCGGCAAACTGCAAAATTAAAATGCACCACAGGTATAGAATGTAGATGGATAGTATACTTAATGACGACACAGAGGTAGGCACAGCAGTGGCCTTCCGTATCGTACTGCTATATATAGTATACTGGTGGTCACTGTGTCGGCAAACTGCAAAACTAAAATGCACCACAGGTATAGAATGTAGATGGATAGTATACTTAATGACGACACAGAGGTAGGCACAGCAGTGGCCTTCCGTATCATACTGCTATATATAGTATACTGGTGGTCACTCTGCACTGTACTCCTCCTATATAATATTAATTATACTAGTGATCCCCAGTCCCCACAATTGAATAAAGCAGCACACTGAGCACAGATATGGAGTGTTTTTTCAGGCAGACAACGTATACTGGTGGTCACTGTCAGCAAAACTCTGCACTGTACTCCTGCTATATAATACAGCTGCTCCCCAGTCCCCACAATTAAGCAGTGTGAGCACAGATATATTAATTTATTATGCAGCACACTGAGCACAGATATGGAGCGTTTTTTTCAGGCAGAGAACGGACTGGTGGTCACTGATCAGCAAAACTCTGCACTGTACTCCTCCTAACAGCTGCTCCCCAGTCCTCCCCACAATTAAGCAATCAAGTTCAACAATAAAATGAATAAACTGAGAGGACGCCAGCCACGTCCTCTCCCTATCATCTCCAATGCACGAGTGAAAATGGCGGCGACGCGCGGCTGCTTATATAGAATCCGAATCTCGCGAGAATCCGACAGCGGGATGATGACGTTCGGGCGCGCTCGGATTAGCCGAGCAAGGCGGGAAGGTTCGAACCTGCCTCGGACCCGTGTAAAATGGGTGAAGTTCGGGGGGGTTCGGTTTCCGAGAAACCGAACCCGCTCATCACTACTCAAAACATCCCATATGCAGGTATTTGTGGGATACTCAGTATCATCACATTTAATAACAATAGTAACCACTGGGAAAGAATAATATATTAGATAATACTGAAGCAGTTTAATATGTCCTAACACAGGATAATTAAATTGAACTTATATTATCACAGGGTATTTTCAGAAACAAAAATAGGGAGAGATGTATGTAAATTGCACTGCTAGGGGTAAATTAACAATTGCTCAGATATTACCCGCAGTGAATATGAGATGTCTAAGGAAGTCAAAGGAGGGAAAGTCTCAGACGAAGATGACGGTCCTGATAAGTGGTAATGGATCCCCGTATGGTGTGGCCACACTGCAGGACATGCGGCGCGGTACGGTGGACGTCCTCGTGTTGCAGACAGTCTCGGGAATGGTGATTGGGCACCCAAAATGAGCAGCATGGTATAATGGAGGTCCACGTGCCGCAGAGAGTCTCAGGCGCCTGATGTGAAGCGGTGAGGCTCATGCAGGGCAGTCTGGAAACAGGATAATCCCAGTGATGAAGTGGTGTAGATCGGCAGAGCTGATACGGACGCAGGGCAGCGGGGCAGCGGCTGGTAACAGTTGATGTGCGGCACTCAGTAGCAAAAGGGACAGTCGGTAAACAAGCGGAAGACGCGTTTCACCCATAACACGGGCTTGATCACTTCCATGTTGCCAGGTGGAACTTGCTGTTCGTCTCCACGCCTGTAGCAGTGGCCGATCCAGGGGTCAAAGATGAGGTAATGGGCTGATGAGTCTCCTGGAGTGTCCCTGACCCTTCCCTTGTGTTCTGCTGCAGAATACAGGCAGCAGTGTACCCCCACACCTGCCTCTTTCCACAGTACGATCCTCCACACCCTCCCCCCTACACATGGAATCTTTGATTCCCACTAGTACAGATTATATCCCCACCAAGTACAAGAAGTACAGGAGCCCCCGCACCCTCTCCCCAGTATAGATGTCACTTCCAATCCCCCTGCACCCCCCACCCTCGCCATTACAGTCGGCACCTCCAGTTTTTCCCATACAGGCAGCAATGCACCGCTGATTCCTCCTAGTACAGGCAGCACCCAAATCCTCCCCACCAGTACACATGGCACCTCTAATTTCCCCTCCCCAGAGATTTGCAAAAGGAAGAAATTTGATGCTGTGAATAGAGATATGCTGAGTTCACGGTATATTGTTGTCTGTCTGGCAAAACTGACCCTGATTCTAAATTTAGAAATTCCATAGGTACAGGGAGACGTTTATATCCTGTTGCCCGACAATCTAGTGAGATATATACCTCACAGGGGGAAGATTCAGTGGACTCTGCCACAATCTTGAAACCCCCTATAGGGGTGACTACCTAAATGGGGCTGGATACAAGAGGAGGCGCACGAGGCGTGGGGGACAATACTGCCGCAAAAAGTGCCAAGAACAGAGGACACAAGAAATAGACTTGGTGTTTAATTTGTCAGAAAGAATGCTCACTGAGGTAGATAAAGCAGTACTCAGTAAGGGTTTAAGTTTTGTGCCAACCAACTCATTTCATAGCCTTGAATGGAAAATTGATCAATATTATTTAAATCGCCAATTGAAATTGGGGGAAAATTTTGGTTATAGAAAGCTGATTGAGTCAGTGGGAATTGAGCAGGCGTTATTTAAGAGAAAATCAGTGTTTGTATCTAGGAATCCAGCTTTGCAGAGTTTCATGAGGGTTTTAGATGCACAAGTGTTGGGGTCACAGAAAACCCCTATTCCATATAGAAATAATCTTAACTAGTTGGAATGGCAGGCCTTAAAAGATCTCAATGGGTATAGGGATATTATAATTCGCCCAGCCGATAAGGGTGGGGGCGTGGTGGTATTAAATGTAACAGATTATTGTGATGAGATCTATTCGCAATTATCGTGTGATGTTTATCGTAAATTGTCTTATTTACGATAAACATCACACACTGATAACTGCGAATAGTTCTGATGTTTTTAAGAAACAGATGTTTTTAAGAAACAGATAGATACTAGATTGGAGGTTGCTTTGAAGGAACAGGTTATTACAAAAGAAGTGTGTGATTATCTCAAACAAGATTTCCCTAAGGTGCCGCTGCTGTACACACTGCCCAAGATGCACAAGAGGTTAATTAACCCCCTGGAAGGCCTATCATGGCTGCCAGGGATTCATTATATAGCAATATAGCGATTTTCTTGGACCATTTCTTGCAGTCTTGTGTTCAAAGCAGACAATACTATTTAAGACATACCACTGATTTGTTATTACATCTTGAGGCCCTTGGCGCACTGCCTGACAACACCTGGCTCTATTCTTTAGACATCACAAGCTTATATACAAATATACTGCACGCAGGTGGTTTGTCAGCAGGGCAACAATTACTGTGTGGAAATGTATTCAGGACCTGAGCTGTCATTTATTCTGGAGCTATTGGAGGCCATATTGAGACATAATTATTTTTATTTTAATGGTAAATACTAACTTCAAACAAGTGGCTGTGCTATGGGATCTCCAGTAGCTCCAGCTTATGCAAATACATATATGTTCAGTGTGGAGGATGAGTTCTTTTTTACAAGAGATATACGTGAGAAAATAATTTTTTTTAAAAGGTACATAGACGATGTGATATTGTTTTGGGAGGGAAACTTTGACGAATTTCATACTATCATAGAGGAGATTAATTCACGTGAACATCTGATTAAATTTACTTTTAAGGTGGATTTGGAACAAATAGATTTTCTCAATGTTCATATTGAGGTACATAGTAACATGATATCAATTAGTATTTTTTCTAAAGAAATGGATAGGAACACAATTTTAAGGGCAGAAAGTCATCATCCACCTTCCCTGTTGACAGGTTTGCTGTATTAACAATATTTGAGGGTGAAAAGGATTACAAGTGATGAACAGGTTTTGAACACTAGCCTTGATAATGACAAATCGTTTCTTAGAGAGGGGATACTCTCATAAGACCTTGAATACTGACAGAAGAAAGGTTGAAATGTTGGATAGACGTGATACCTTGGTTCAGAGAGAGAGAAAGAAAAAACAGAATAGAATCCACTGGGTTCAGAGATATACCACAGCACAGACACAAATCCAACAATACACTAGGGATTTGTGGCCGGTGGTTAAAAATGACAAGGAACTAAACAGTATGAAACACATAAAAGTATAAAAGAGGGAAAAATCTTAGAGACTTGGCGGTACATACAGATATTACAGGACGTATGAGATCAGATAGTAGAACACGAACAAAAAGTCCTGGGTGTTATAAATGTACGGGCTGCACCACATGTCAGCATATGATAGCGAGACCCTTTTTTTTCCATCCACATACAGGGAAACGTTACAGCATTAGACATGTACTTACGTGCAGTAGTTCGTATGTGGTGTACTTAGTGAAATGCCCATGCGGACTTTGTTATGTGGTCAAGACCATGCGTACCTTTAAGGAACACATGGTCTTGCATAGAACGGCAATAAGAGCTGCCATCAATGGTAAGAAAAATCTGATCAGCCTTTGGCGTGGCATTTTGCCGAATGTAGGCATAATATGTCTAATTTCAGACATCTATTTATTGACCACGTGCCAGAAAGTAAAATACGTGGAGATAGACATAAGCAACTTCCCCATCTTGAATCTAAGTGGATTTTTATGTTAGATAAACTAAAGCCTGGAGGGTTAAATGACCATCTTAATTTAAATGTGTTTCAACAGATAACTTTGTAATCTAACAGATGACATTGTTTACATCTATTCTCTGGGAATGCATAAAGCGCTAGTTCTTGATTATTTATTTCATCATGACCTTCTATGTTTGTTACATATGAATGTAAGTGAAGATCCCTGTTATAGCCTCTCTTCTGGACGCCTTTAGATGATTGAATTTGTACTATCTGTATTTTGAATAATTAGCTACATTTTATGACGTTTGTTTCAAGTTACAATGTATCAGAATGCTTAGCTATACTGTGTTTCTCTGTGATCATGCTGCTGCTTTTTTAAGAACCATGTTGCTACTATTATGTTAAACTGTACTCAGCTCTATAGATGTATACTACATTTTTATTTTTTAATATATTATTTGTTGGTGTGAAGGTTTTTGGTACTAACAGTGCATCCGGAAAGCATTCACAGCGCTTCACTTTTTCCACATTTTGTTATGTTACAGCTTTATTCCAAAATGGAATAAATACATTTTTTCCCTCAAAATTCTACACACAATACCCCCATAATGACAACATGAAAAAAGTTTATTTTGAGATTTTTGCAAATTTATTAAAAATAAAAAATTAAGAAATCACATGTACATAAGTAGTCACAGCCTTTGCCATGAAGCTAAAATTGACCTCAGGTGCATCCTGTTTCCACTGATCATCCTTGAGATGTTCCTGCAGCTTAATTGGAGTCTAGTGGAGGTGGTCATGTTAAGTGCTCACAGATACTTCCACAAGCTACCTGCACATCCTGCTGCCTATACTCCCACAGACAGCATGTAGTAGGACTTACATCAGAATCAGCTTTATTGGCCAGGTGTACTCATGTACACTAGAACTTTTTTGTGGTACAATGCATTGCCAAGCAGCAACATGATGGGGGAACACATAGCATAAGAAGGGGGACACTATAGAAAAAAGGAAACCTGTAGATTTCCTGGAAGTTGTAGTCCAAAAACCTTTAACAAGCAACATGTGGTATAACATGTATAAAATCCTCATTTGATGCTATTAAAGTATCCTGAGTATAGTAGCTGGACATCCATGGGTTGTCCAATGCTTTATATCATAGTTTAGGTCTTGGTTTTCCCCTCGGTCAGGACAATTATACTGGCTCCACAAGGACTAGAATCACAACCAAAGACTATAAAAAGGCCTAGGCCATGTATTATTCCCATAGCATCAAATTGACTATCCAAAAGACAAAAACTAAATAATATCACAGAGACACTGGCTTCTTATTGGTCTTTCTGCCCATAAATCATCCTCAGTCTGTATTAATGGCTGTGGGACAAACTACAGAACCGTAAGAAGAAGAATAGTATAGAGAAGCTTCATGGGCTCCTATGAATAGTCCTTGGGTATAGTGACTGTTTCACAATATCTACCTCTGTAACAGGATCCGGTCAAGATACCGGCAATCGTGGTGGAGTCAGTCGGAATGCTGACACCGGAATCCTGACACTGGTCAGAAGACCGGCACCGGAAATCTGTCATAGATCAAAATGCTGAACCCAGAATCCCAACTGCCAGCATCCCGATTGTCCGTATGCTTGTCCAGGTTATAGTCAGGCTGCGGGCGGACAGTTAGGCATAGGCTGCCGGGGGAGGTTACAGTAAGGCTGTGGGGAGGAGAGGGTGATGTTTAGGCACCAACGGGGATGATTACAGTTAGGCTGCAGGACAGGGAAGGATAGGTTTAAGATGCGGGGGGGGGGATTTAGGTCAGGTCGTGGGGGGAGGGATTGGGTTAAGGGGCAAGGGGGTTAGTGTTAATATACTTACAGTATAGGTATTGGGATCCTGTGCGTCGGGATGATGCTGTTGGCAATCTAAATGCCGGCATCCCAAGCTCCTGGATCCTGATGTTGCTGACATCTCTGTATCAGGTCTCCAAACCTTTAAACGTTCCCTGAAAACTCATCTCTTCAGACAAGCCTACCAAATTCCTGACCCACACACATAACCTTCAATGCTTCCCTATCCAGTTACATTCCCTCTGCACAGTCCCCATAACCTCACATTTTGTCTTCCAACATTGCTGGGTGATCATATCATACAACCCACTAAGAACCTAGCAATCTGGGGAACCATTATGTAACAAGTTGCATCTATCCTTGTGTATCAATGCCTATTTCCCTATAGATTGTAAGCTTGCGAGCAGGGCCTTCCTACCGCTATGTCTGTCTTTGCCCTGTTTTGTTCTATAACTGTTGTTCTAATTGTAAAGCGCAACGGAATATGCTGCGCTATATAAGAAACTGCTAATAAATAAATAAATAAGGTCTAATGTAATGTTTTTTTTTACTCTTCTAGTAGAAATATCATGTACAACAACTGCAAAAGATATAAAAGAATCCAATGCAAAGTAAGTTTGGGTTAAAATCACAAGTTTTATTAAATGGTCTTAAATGAGAAAAACAATTTATATATGTTATAAGTAATACCTTCCGGAAATTCAAAACCTATATTTCTTTTTGCACCCCTTAGTGTTCTTTGTCCCTCTGGGTGCCTTAACAGTGGAAAAACTGTTTGGGGAACTGATATCTACACAGAGGTAAGAGAAATCAGCATTTTGTTTTTATAGAGCAACATTTCTTAGCACTTGTAGCCAAAAGTAAAATGCAGAGAATATGTAATTGATATTGTATCTGTTGGTATCTTTAGGATTCCGTCATTTGCACAGCAGCGATCCATGCTGGAGTAATAACCGATGATGGGGGAGAAGTGACAATAAGGAAGATTGTGGGTCTGGACAATTATTCTGGCTCCATAAGGAATGGAATCACAACCAAAGACTATAAAAAATGGCCCACTTCTTTTATATTTCCCACAGCATCAAATTGTCCAGCCCAAAGACCAGCAGGTATTTCTCTACCAAGTGATAGCGAGACACACAGGCTCTGCACAGTGTCAGACTGGGGCATGTAGGGCCCACGGGCGGATTACAGTGGTAGGGGCCCATGTTTAGAGGTGTGACCAGTCTGCAGAGGGGATGTGGCCTGCCACCTCATTGGTTTGACCAACAATTAAAGAGTGCAACATCTGGGCCCTTTCATAAATATATACAGTAAATTCAGCTGCTGCATGCATGATAAAGTACCAGATTACTTATCAGCAATGCACTTTAGAAAATACACTATAGTCCAGTATAAGGTAACATATGTATAATGTATAATTCAAGTACACAGTCTGGAACCTGATCCATAAAGCAGGAGTTGGGCCCCCAGGCAGTGGAGCCCACCGGTGGTTTCCCCTGTACCCCTGTAGACCAGTCCAAGCCTGGCTCTGCAGCACACAGTGTATAGCACTTTGCGAGATGAGAGCATTGCTGATATGTACCTATGTGGGTACATAGTCATTTTGTGGTCACTTCCTGTTACTACACTGATTACATTATATTATGCATTTGGTCTGTAGAAAGTTGATGAATATATATTGGAAATATACCTAAATGCATAGTTTTCTGCAAAACATTGTATTTAATCAGGCTTATACATTAATATTTAGCATGTGTATATGGTAAAAATAATACACACTAAAAATATTAGTGTTTCACATAAATAGTATGGAAGGAGCACACACAGTATTCATGTTTGTATCATATTAAGGTAAATGGTATCTAATGTTGACTTGTGTTGTATTTCCTATACATCATAAAACTTCCCACATTCGCTCTAGCTGTACCCTGTACTCTCTACTTTGCTTTTTTTAAAATAAAACATGGAGGCACAGGGGGCAACACAGGACACTCAGCTGGATTAGATACTGATATTCAAGACAAATGTTGACTTTCTCAAAAAATCTGTCTGCATGTTACTCTAGTGCAGGGGTTCTCAAACTCGGTCCTCAGGACCCCACACGGTGCATGTTTTGCATGTAACCCAGTAAGTGCACAGGTGTATTAATTACTCACAGACACATTTTAAAAGGTCCACAGGTGGAGCTAATTATTTTACTTGTGATTCTGTGAGGAGACCTGCAAAACATGCACCGTGTGGGGTCCTGAGGACCGAGTTTGAGAACCTGTGCTCTAGTGCTTGCAGATGAACATCATCTGGAGCTGCATACAATAGAATATCAACCATTTTCCTACTCTTCTCAGAATAAGAGTATAGTTCTCATTAATATAAAAGATGATTTTATCAGTTCAAAATATCATCTTTTAAATTGGCATCGAGAGGGAAGCATTTGGCATGTCGACATTCTGGATGCCAGCAGTCAGAGTACCAACACCAGAATCCCAACATTAGTCAGAAGACTGGCATATGAGCTTCGATACAGCTCACAGTACTGACGCTGGAATCCCGACTGTTGAAATCCTGAACATAAGAGTACCGGGGCTAGTTAGGGTTAGGCAGTGGGGGTTAGGTTTAGGCAGTATAGGGGAGGTTAGGGTTAGGCTGTTGGGGGAGGGTTAGGTTTAGGCACTAAAATGATAGGGTTAGGGTTAGACACTAAGGGGGTATGGTTAGGCTGCAGATTGGAGGGTTATATTTAGACTGCAGGTATGGAGGGTTAGGACACTTACCTAGCAGGTGTCAGGATTCTGCATGTCAGGATTCCACTGTTGGTCTTCTGACCACCAGCATCCAGTACCCAACCCCCTTCAGATTACTGTTTGGTGATAGGTAAAGGGAAAACAAATACACCCTTTCCCTTTGACTAACAATCAGAAGCTCACAACAGAGATCAGCCAAAATGTGCTGTGAAAGGAACTAAGTTCATCTCCTCATACAATGCTTCTCGGAGCATGCGCTCCAGAATGTTGACCACACAGCATTCTGGGGCGCGCTTCCAGAAGTGATGTTGGTGGTCAGAGACCACTGCATCACTCCAACGGATCTGATTAGCCAGAGGAGATCTGGACTGCACTTGTGCTCACTTTTTTCATGCAATAGGGGATACAGCGGCAGAACTTTGCATGTGATGTGACCTGGCCAGGTAACATACATTTTGATCTGGTCGCATCACTTGCGACAGTGCCAGGCAAGTGATTAAATACTTTCTGAAGAACCAAAAGAGATCATTATAACTCGATATCTTTAAATAGTAGATGGCAGCAGTACTCTGATCATAAACTATGAACAGGATAAGATATTAACACAATATACAATTATTACATTACAAAGCTATATTGTTTATATTCTTGTAAAATAGACAGCATAATGTGATTTAGATCCTATAATCAGATTTTATTCAATATATATTGTTGTATTTGACTAAGATGGTCTAATTTTGGAGTAGTATAATTTTAACAATACATGGTGTGGCAGGGGAGGTACTTTGCCACCTGGAAGCTACTCACAGGGTCCTGCGGGTAGGTGGGAAGTGTGGATGGACCAGGTTCCCATCCATTTGGCCCAGACCAGGTCTTATAGGCTTCTTAGCCCAAGAAGCTGCTCCATCAGAGAGCACCTGGCTGCTGGGCTTAAAGCAGAGTCTCTCACATGAGTCATGGCACCTGACGGCAGTTAGTATCCAGGTGATAGGTCTGCTATGGACAGTGGGGTCCGGAAGACTGGGGCACTAGTGTCAGGATGCTGGGGCCTGAAGGGTTCCTTATTAAGTAAAAGGGAGTAAGGCAGGGCCTAACCTCCCTGGTTGTTTATACTTAAGACAGTCATCTTTGTTTTATGTGTATCTTTGGATTTGAGCAACCTGAATAAAAGGTATTTGTTGTTTTTGCACAAGCCTGGAGTCGGTCGCTGGTGGAATTTTTGTAGCAGAGCACATTCTAGCAAGACTCCAATTACAATGGAAATAGATCTAAAGTTACAATATAGCAATTAATATACTGTATACAGGGGCTCACTTACTGGGGTTCGGTATGGGATCCTGGTGGTCGGGATCCTGGAGGTCAGGAGACCAACACTGGGAACCCAACAGCCAGAATCCAGACAGCGAGTGCAGCGTGTCCCCTCACAGGATAGCTGTGCTCACCATGCTTCGGGCCCAGTGGCAACCTTTGGTCGCCACACTATTATATTCTTCCTCGGGTGGTGGCCTGGACCAGCACCCAAAGTTGAATACCAGGTCTGGGTCAGGATTCAAACTGCCGGCATTTCCCCAGCTTTCAACATTCCAACATTGGTATCCAACAGCCAGCCATTTAACCACATACCATTTAATGAGGGATATATTTACATGTTCTTTCTTTTTTTTCATAAGATATATATTGGTTGATGTATCAACCAGTGCAAACAGTGGAGAAGGGGATCAGTGGAGTAGTTTCCCATAGCAACCAATCAACTCTGAGGAAGCACTTATCATATACAATCTATAAAATAGTAGGAAGATGCTGATTGTTTGCTGTGGACACTTCTCCACTCTTTTCACTGCTTGATACATGAAGCCCACATTTACATAATGCACAAGTGCACCAAATATGATATACAGTGTTTGTGTAGAGTGTATTTTAGCCTCTTGAAAACTAGAAATGGGGTACTGGCAAGGGTTTGTGGCAAGGCTACATAGGAAGGGCATGATTAGGTAGTCACAACAAGATTAGATGTGGAAGCATACACAGATGCATCTTTTAGGTGGTGTAACTTCATAATGGTTCAAGGATATGTGGTGATAATGATGGCTAGTAGCAGTACTACAGTATTTACCTGCTTCTGATGTGCTAGTTATGTTTTGACATTTCCAAATGACAGTGCCTGATACATTAGCATTGTAGTTACAATACATCAAATAAATATGCTACTTACATTTAGTTTCCATTTTGAATATTGCAGGAAAGTGTAGACATCAACTGGATTTTTTGAGTGGAAATAAATAGATGCGCAGTATATGTTTAATTTTATTTATTTTTGTTACATGGAAAATATTACTTTCAAATTAATAAATAACACTGTCAAGACACTTCATTATATTACTAACTGGTGTACACATTGAGTAAAGTGACTTTAGCACTCTCAGCTGTTAAAGGTGTTTCTGCTCACCACTTTTAAATGGTGTGAATTGGAGAACCAACCAAAAGACAAAAACTGCGTGATATCACACAGATACTGGCTTCTTATTGGTTTTCCTGATCATATATCATCCTCAGTCTGTATTAATGGCTGTGGGACAAACTACAGAACCATAGGAAGAACAATAGTATAGAGCAGACCCGCAGGCTCCTATGAATGGTCCTTGGTTATAGTGAATGTTTCACACTATCTACCGATGTACTGTAACTGCTGCCGACATCTCTGTATCAGGTCTCATATAATGTTTTCCTCTTCTAGTAAATTCTACACACAATACCCCGTAATGACAACATGAAAAAAGTTTATTTTGAGATTTTTGCAAATTTATTAAAAATAAAAAACTAAGAAATCACATGTACATAAGTAGTCACAGCCTTTGCCATGAAGCTAAAATTGACCTCAGGTGCATCCTGTTTCCACTGATCATCCTTGAGATGTTCCTGCAGCTTAATTGGAGTCTAGTGGAGGTGGTCATGTTAAGTGCTCACAGATACTTCCACAAGCTACCTGCACATCCTGCTGCCTATACTCCCACAGACAGCATGTAGTAGGACTTACATCAGAATCAGCTTTATTGGCCAGGTGTACTCATCAGTGACGTGCGGTGGGGTGAGGCAGGTGAGGCAGAGCCTTTCCTGTCATACTTACGTTTAAACCAGAATTTTGTCTGAATAAAGTATATGAAAAATACTAATAATTTGTTTTAAATATCATTTTTGCATTATTCTAATAATTTTTATAGCCCAAACTCTGGAGTAAAAAGTCTATGGCAGGTGAGGCAGTGCCTCACCTGCCTAACCTTTCCGCACACCTCAGATCAAAACTCATCAAATTTCCAGGAGTTTATACTGCTGCACCTTTGTATAATGCCCAGATGTACCCTTCGGCTCATATATTGCATGGAATTCTGGCTCTGGGGTTAGCCAGTGCCTCCTGAGCTATTTAGCTCACCGCACGTCCATGGTACTCATGTACACTAGAACTTTTTTGTGGTACAATGCATTGCCAAGCAGCAACATGATGGGGGAATACATAAGCATAAGAAGGGGGACACTATAGAAAAAAGGAAACCTGTAGATTTCCTGGAAGTTGTAGTCCAAAAACCTTTAACAAGCAACATGGGGTATAACATGTATAAAATCCTCATTTGATGCTATTAAAGTATCCTGAGTATAGTAGCTGGACATCCATGGGTTGTCCAATGCTTTATATCATAGTTTAGGTCTTGGTTTTCCCCTCGGTCAGGACAATTATACTGGCTCCACAAGGACTAGAATCACAACCAAAGACTATAAAAAGGCCTAGGCCATGTATTATTCCCATAGCATCAAATTGACTAACCAAAAGACAAAAACTAAATAATATCACAGAGACACTGGCTTCTTATTGGTTTTCCTGCTCATATATCATCCTCAGTCTGTATTAATGGCTGTGGGACAAACTACAGAACCATAGGAAGAACAATAGTATAGAGCAGACCCGCAGGCTCCTATGAATGGTCCTTGGTTATAGTGAATGTTTCACACTATCTGCCGATGTACTGTAACTGCTGCTGACATCTCTGTATCAGGTCTCATATAATGTTTTCCTCTTCTAGTGGAAATATCATGTACAACAACTGCAAAAGAAATACAAGAATCCAATGCAAAGTATGTGCGGGTAAAAATCACAAGTTTTATTGAATGGTCTTAAATGAGAAAAAATATTTATATATGTTATACTGTAAGTGATGCCTTCTGGAAATTCAAAACCTATATTTCTTTTTGCATCCCTTAGTGTTCTACAGTATGTCCCTCTGGGTGTCTTAACAGTGGAAAAACTGTTTGGGGAACTGATATCTACACAGAGGTAAGAGAAATCAGCATTTTGTTTTTATAGAGCAACATTTCTTCGTAGTTGTAGACAAAAGTAAAATGCAGAGAAAATGTAACTGATATTGTGTCTGTTGGTATCTTTAGGATTCCGCCATTTGCTGAGCAGCGATCCATGCTGGAGTAATAACCGATGATGGGGGAGAAGTGACAATAAGGAAGACTGTGGGTCTGGACAATTATTCTGGCTCCACAAGGAATGGAATCACAACCAAAGACTATAAAAATGGCCTAGGTCATTTATATTCCTCACAGCATCAAATTGTCCAACCCAAAGACCAGCAGGTATTTCTCTACCAAGTGATAGCGAGAACACATTATGAGCTCTGCAGCACAATGCACACAGTGTATAGCACTGATGTAACTTTGGGAAAGGAAAGCATTGCTGATATGTACCTATGTTGCACTGGCGTATCTATAATGGGTACATTGATGATATGTATCTATGTTGCACTGGCGTATCTATAATGGGTACAGTATGTGCTGTGCACACATGCCCCTGAGTTCAGGGGAGCCCACACCGCACACGCTGCACCTCTTTTTTGAATACTCACCCCTCCGGAGTCCTGTGCTGATGGCAGCAGCACTGTTAAACCACTGTAAAAATGTTGCAACGCCCATTTCACGCATACGCAGTAATTACTAGAAAAATGGCTGCTGCTCCATTTTCCCGGAGATTTGCACATGTGCAGTAGAGTTTGAGCCCTCTAGTTCTCAGACTCTCAACACTGCCAGTAGAGAGGAGGGGGTCCAAATGGAGGAGGCTGTTCACGGGCCTCCTCCTCTCTTAAAGAGCCCCTGCTATATGGGTATATAGTCATTTTGTGGCAACTTCCTGTTAATATACTCATTACATTATATTATGCATTTGGTCTGTAGAAAGTTGATGAATATATATGAAAATATACCTAACTGCTTGGTTATCTGCAAAACATTATACTTATGTATGCGGAAAAGTTAATATTTAGCATGTGCTCTATGGTAAGAATCATAAACAGTAAAAATATTTATTTCACATACACAGTATGACACAGTTTTTATAGGTTTGTATCATATTGAGGCAAATGGTACTATCTAATGTTGACTTCTGTGTCATATTTCCTATACATCCTAAAAGTATCTACATTCACTGTGTCAGATCCAATTCTCAGATGCAGCAACTGAAGCACTTACTGCTCCCCATGTCTCTCTCTAGCTCTACACATTACTCTCTACTTTGCTTATTTAAAAATAAAACATGGAGACACAGGGGGCATCACAGGACACTCAGCTGGGTAAGATACTGATATTCAAGACAAATGTTGACTTTCTTAAATTAATATGAAAAGGCACAGCACGGTCCCAAGAATCTGCCTATATGTAACTCTAGTACTTGCAGTTGAACATCTTCTGGAGGTGCATACAGTAACCTACCAACCATTGTCCTACACTTCTCAGAATAATAGTATAGTTCTTATTACTATAAAAGATGATTTCAGCAATTCCAAATATCATCTTTTAAACTGGCATCTTTGAGAGGGATGCATTTGGCATACCGGCATTCAGGGTGCAGGTAGTCAGGATGCCGGCAACCGGAGTACAGGCGCCAAAATTCCGACACTGGTAAGAAGACCGCTGCAGGAACTCTGACACTGCTCACAATGCTGATGCTGGAATCCCGACTGTTGGCATCCTGAACATAAGTGTACCAGGGATAGTTAGGGTAAGGCCACGGGGAGTTAGGTTTAGACAGTATAGGTGAGGTTAGGGTTAGGGGAGGGTTTAGGGTTAGACACTAAAATAATAGGGTTTGGGTTAGGCACTAAGGGGGTATGGTTAAGGTTAGTCTGCAGAGCAGAGGGTTATATTTAGACTACAGGTATGGAGCGTTAGGGTTAGGACACTTATCTAGCAGAATTCTGCACATAAGAATGTCACTGTATGTCTTCTGATCACCGGCATTCTGTACCCAACCCTGTACAGATTACTGTTTGGTGCTAGGCAAAGGGAAAACTCATTCACCCTTATCTTTTGACTAAAAATCAGAGAACACAACAGAGATCAGCCAAAATTTGCTGTGAGAGGAACAAAGTTCACCTTCTCATACAGTGCTTCCCGGAGCATGGCCTCGAGAATGATGTCTGCACAGCATTCTGGGGTGCGATTCCAGAAGTGGTGTCGGTGGTCAGAGACCGCCGCATTACTACAAGAGATCTGAAGAGCCAGAGAAAATATGTTCTGCAATTGTGCAGAACAGATTTCCTCTTTCACACAACGGGTGATATGGCAGTAGCACGTTGCAATGTGTTGCGACCTGGCTAGGTAACATACATCTTAATCTGGTCACATCACAGGTGACAATGCCAGGCAAGTGGTTAAATACTTTCTGAAGCACCAAAAGAGATCATTATAACTTGATATCTTTAGACAGTAGATGGCAGCAGTACTCTAATTATAAACTTTAAACAGGATAAGACATTAACACAATATACAATTATAACATTAAAAAGCTATATTGTATATATTATTGTAACATAAACAACAGAATATGATTTATATACTAAAATTTGCTATTATTCAATCTATAGTGAATTCCCGATGCTGGGATCCCCAACACTTGAACGCCCGACAGCATGCCAACTAGCAGGAACTATTCCCTCTCATTGGTGTCCATGACACCCATAGAGTGGGAATAGAACCTGTGGCGAGCACAGTGAGCCACTGAACTCACTGCGTGGCGAACGTAGCGAGCCCACAAGGGGCTTCGTTGCACCCCCTATCCCTACAGGCATCCTAAACATTGGGATCCCAGCGCCGGTATGATGTCTGGCGGGATCCCAAATGCCAGTCACCCATACCCAACCCGACTAAGGGGCCGATTCAGACCTGATCGCTGCTGTGCGTTTTCTCACAGGCTGCAAACAGGTCTGCACTGCGCATGTGTATGCACCGCAATGTGCAGGGGCAACAGACCACAGCAACGGGGATCGCGGTCAGTGGCGAGATGGTGCAAAAATTCCAAATGCATCGGCGATCGCAAGGAGATTGACAGGAAGAGGGTGTTTGTAGGTGGCAACTGACCGTTTCTAGGGAGTGTCCAGAAAAACACAGGAGGGACCCGGCGTTTTGTGGGAGGATTTCTGACGTCAGCTCCGGCCCTGATCATCGCAGTGGTCCTGGGCTGTGCAGAGACTGCTCAAACTGCTGTTTGTGCAGCTCTCTAGCACAAGCAATAGCACACCTGCACACACAATACCCTCCCAAGTACCTGATCGCAGGGATACAAAAAAACACACCATAGCGATCAGGTCTGAATTAGCCCCTAAGATGGTCTAATTTTGGAGTAGCAACATTTTAACAGTACATGGAACTAGATCTAAAGTTACTAGAGATGAGCGGGTTCGGTTTCTCTGAATCCGAACCCGCCAGAACTTCATGTTTTTTTTCACGGGTCCGAGCGACTCGGATCTTCCCGCCTTGCTCGGTTAACCCGAGCGCGCCCGAACGTCATCATGACGCTGTCGGATTCTCGCGAGGCTCGGATTCTATCGCGAGACTCGGATTCTATATAAGGAGCCGCGCGTCGCCGCCATTTTCACACGTGCATTGAGATTGATAGGGAGAGGACGTGGCTGGCGTCCTCTCCGTTTAGAATTAGAATAGATTAGAGAGACACTTGATTTACTAATTTTGGGGAGCATTAGGAGTACTCAGTAGTGTACAGTGCAGAGTTTTGCTGATAGTGACCAGTGACCACCACTTTTATTTATAATCCGTTCTCTGCCTGAAAAAAGCGATACACAGCACACAGTGACTCAGTCACATACCATATCTGTGTGCACTGCTCAGGCTCAGGCCAGTGTGCTGCATCATCTATTATCTATATATAATATTATATATATCTGTCTGACTGCTCAGCTCACACAGCTTATAATTGTGGGGGAGACTGGGGAGCACTACTGCAGTGCCAGTTATAGGTTATAGCAGGAGCCAGGAGTACATAATATAATCCGTTCTCTGCCTGAAAAAAGCGATACACAGCACACAGTGACTCAGTCACATACCATATCTGTGTGCACTGCTCAGGCTCAGGCCAGTGTGCTGCATCATCTATTATCTATATATAATATTATATATATCTGTCTGACTGCTCAGCTCACACAGCTTATAATTGTGGGGGAGACTGGGGAGCACTACTGCAGTGCCAGTTATAGGTTATAGCAGGAGCCAGGAGTACATAATATATTATATAGTGAGTGACCACCAGACACACAGTGCAGTTTATTTAATATATCCGTTCTCTGCCTGAAAAAAGCGATACACACAGTGACTCAGTCAGTCACATACCATATCTGTGTGCACTGCTCAGGCTCAGGCCAGTGTGCTGCATCATCTATATATATATTATATATCTGTCTGACTGCTCAGCTCACACAGCTTATAATTGTGGGGGAGACTGGGGAGCACTACTGCAGTGCCAGTTATAGGTTATAGCAGGAGCCAGGAGTACATAATATTATATTAAAATTAAACAGTGCACACTTTTGCTGCAGGAGTGCCACTGCCAGTGTGACTAGTGACCAGTGACCTGACCACCAGTATATAATATTAGTAGTATACTATCTCTTTATCAACCAGTCTATATTAGCAGCAGACACAGTACAGTGCGGTAGTTCACGGCTGTGGCTACCTCTGTGTCGGCACTCGGCAGCCCGTCCATAATTGTATATACCACCTAACCGTGGTTTTTTTTTCTTTCTTTATACATACATACTAGTTACGAGTATACTATCTCTTTATCAACCAGTCTATATATTAGCAGCAGACACAGTACAGTGCGGTAGTTCACGGCTGTGGCTACCTCTGTGTCGGCACTCGGCAGCCCGTCCATAATTGTATATACCACCTAACCGTGGTTTTTTTTTCTTTCTTTATACATACATACTAGTTACGAGTATACTATCTCTTTATCAACCAGTCTATATATTAGCAGCAGACACAGTACAGTGCGGTAGTTCACGGCTGTGGCTACCTCTGTGTCGGCACTCGGCAGCCCGTCCATAATTGTATATACCACCTAACCGTGGTTTTTTTTTCATTCTTTATACATACATACTAGTTACGAGTATACTATCTCTTTATCAACCAGTCTATATTAGCAGCAGACACAGTACAGTGCGGTAGTTCACGGCTGTGGCTACCTCTGTGTCGGCACTCGGCAGCCTGTCCATAATTGTATATACCACCTAACCGTGGTTTTTTTTTCTTTCTTTATACATACATACTAGTTACGAGTATACTATCTCTTTATCAACCAGTCTATATATTAGCAGCAGACACAGTACAGTGCGGTAGTTCACGGCTGTGGCTACCTCTGTGTCGGCACTCGGCAGCCCGTCCATAATTGTATATACCACCTAACCGTGGTTTTTTTTTCTTTCTTTATACATACATACTAGTTACGAGTATACTATCTCTTTATCAACCAGTCTATATATTAGCAGCAGACACAGTACAGTGCGGTAGTTCACGGCTGTGGCTACCTCTGTGTCGGCACTCGGCAGCCCGTCCATAATTGTATATACCACCTAACCGTGGTTTTTTTTTCTTTCTTTATGCATACATACTAGTTACGAGTATACTATCTCTTTATCAACCAGTCTATATATTAGCAGCAGACACAGTACAGTGCGGTAGTTCACGGCTGTGGCTACCTCTGTGTCGGCACTCGGCAGCCCGTCCATAATTGTATATACCACCTAACCGTGGTTTTTTTTTCTTTCTTTATACATACATGCTAGTTACGAGTATACTATCTCTTTATCAACCAGTCTATATATTAGCAGCAGACACAGTACAGTGCGGTAGTTCACGGCTGTGGCTACCTCTGTGTCGGCACTCGGCAGCCCGTCCATAATTGTATATACCACCTAACCGTGGTTTTTTTTTCTTTCTTTATACATACATACTAGTTACGAGTATACTATCTCTTTATCAACCAGTCTATATATTAGCAGCAGACACAGTACAGTGCGGTAGTTCACGGCTGTGGCTACCTCTGTGTCGGCACTCGGCAGCCCGTCCATAATTGTATATACCACCTAACCGTGGTTTTTTTTTCTTTCTTTATACATACATACTAGTTACGAGTATACTATCTCTTTATCAACCAGTCTATATATTAGCAGCAGACACAGTACAGTGCGGTAGTTCACGGCTGTGGCTACCTCTGTGTCGGCACTCGGCAGCCCGTCCATAATTGTATACTAGTATCCAATCCATCCATCTCCATTGTTTACCTGAGGTGCCTTTTAGTTGTGCCTATTAAAATATGGAGAACAAAAATGTTGAGGTTCCAAAATTAGGGAAAGATCAAGATCCACTTCCACCTCGTGCTGAAGCTGCTGCCACTAGTCATGGCCGAGACGATGAAATGCCAGCAACGTCGTCTGCCAAGGCCGATGCCCAATGGCATAGTACAGAGCATGTCAAAACCAAAACACCAAATATCAGTAAAAAAAGGACTCCAAAACCTAAAATAAAATTGTCGGAGGAGAAGCGTAAACTTGCCAATATGCCATTTACCACACGGAGTGGCAAGGAACGGCTGAGGCCCTGGCCTATGTTCATGGCTAGTGGTTCAGCTTCACATGAGGATGGAAGCACTCAGCCTCTCGCTAGAAAACTGAAAAGACTCAAGCTGGCAAAAGCACCGCAAAGAACTGTGCGTTCTTTGAAATCCCAAATCCACAAGGAGAGTCCAATTGTGTCGGTTGCGATGCCTGACCTTCCCAACACTGGACGTGAAGAGCATGCGCCTTCCACCATTTGCACGCCCCCTGCAAGTGCTGGAAGGAGCACCCGCAGTCCAGTTCCTGATAGTCAGATTGAAGATGTCAGTGTTGAAGTACACCAGGATGAGGAGGATATGGGTGTTGCTGGCGCTGGGGAGGAAATTGACCAGGAGGATTCTGATGGTGAGGTGGTTTGTTTAAGTCAGGCACCCGGGGAGACACCTGTTGTCCGTGGGAGGAATATGGCCGTTGACATGCCAGGTGAAAATACCAAAAAAATCAGCTCTTCGGTGTGGAGGTATTTCACCAGAAATGCGGACAACAGGTGTCAAGCCGTGTGTTCCCTTTGTCAAGCTGTAATAAGTAGGGGTAAGGACGTTAACCACCTCGGAACATCCTCCCTTATACGTCACCTGCAGCGCATTCATAATAAGTCAGTGACAAGTTCAAAAACTTTGGGTGACAGCGGAAGCAGTCCACTGACCAGTAAATCCCTTCCTCTTGTAACCAAGCTCACGCAAACCACCCCACCAACTCCCTCAGTGTCAATTTCCTCCTTCCCCAGGAATGCCAATAGTCCTGCAGGCCATGTCACTGGCAATTCTGACGAGTCCTCTCCTGCCTGGGATTCCTCCGATGCATCCTTGCGTGTAACGCCTACTGCTGCTGGCGCTGCTGTTGTTGCCGCTGGGAGTCGATGGTCATCCCAGAGGGGAAGTCGTAAGCCCACTTGTACTACTTCCAGTAAGCAATTGACTGTTCAACAGTCCTTTGCGAGGAAGATGAAATATCACAGCAGTCATCCTACTGCAAAGCGGATAACTGAGTCCTTGACAACTATGTTGGTGTTAGACGTGCGTCCGGTATCCGCCGTTAGTTCACAGGGAACTAGACAATTTATTGAGGCAGTGTGCCCCCGTTACCAAATACCATCTAGGTTCCACTTCTCTAGGCAGGCGATACCGAGAATGTACACGGACGTCAGAAAAAGACTCACCAGTGTCCTAAAAAATGCAGTTGTACCCAATGTCCACTTAACCACGGACATGTGGACAAGTGGAGCAGGGCAGGGTCAGGACTATATGACTGTGACAGCCCACTGGGTAGATGTATGGACTCCCGCCGCAAGAACAGCAGCGGCGGCACCAGTAGCAGCATCTCGCAAACGCCAACTCTTTCCTAGGCAGGTTACGCTTTGTATCACCGCTTTCCAGAATACGCACACAGCTGAAAACCTCTTACGGCAACTGAGGAAGATCATCGCGGAATGGCTTACCCCAATTGGACTCTCCTGTGGATTTGTGGCATCGGACAACGCCAGCAATATTGTGTGTGCATTAAATATGGGCAAATTCCAGCACGTCCCATGTTTTGCACATACCTTGAATTTGGTGGTGCAGAATTTTTTAAAAAACGACAGGGGCGTGCAAGAGATGCTGTCGGTGGCCAGAAAAATTGCGGGACACTTTCGGCGTACAGGCACCACGTACAGAAGACTGGAGCACCACCAAAAACTACTGAACCTGCCCTGCCATCATCTGAAGCAAGAAGTGGTAACGAGGTGGAATTCAACCCTCTATATGCTTCAGAGGTTGGAGGAGCAGCAAAAGGCCATTCAAGCCTATACAATTGAGCACGATATAGTAGGTGGAATGCACCTGTCTCAAGTGCAGTGGAGAATGATTTCAACGTTGTGCAAGGTTCTGATGCCCTTTGAACTTGCCACACGTGAAGTCAGTTCAGACACTGCCAGCCTGAGTCAGGTCATTCCCCTCATCAGGCTTTTGCAGAAGAAGCTGGAGGCATTGAAGAAGGAGCTAAAAGGGAGCGATTCCGCTAGGCATGTGGGACTTGTGGATGCAGCCCTTAATTCGCTTAACAAGGATTCACGGGTGGTCAATCTGTTGAAATCAGAGCACTACATTTTGGCCACCGTGCTCGATCCTAGATTTAAAGCCTACCTTGGATCTCTCTTTCCGGCAGACACAGGTCTGCTGGGGTTGAAAGACCTGCTGGTGACAAAATTGTCAAGTCAAGCGGAACGCGACCTGTCAACATCTCCTCCTTCACATTTTCCCGCAACTGGGGGTGCGAGGAAAAGGCTCAGAATTCCGAGCCCACCCGCTGGCGGTGATGCAGGGCAGTCTGGAGCGACTGCTGATGCTGACATCTGGTCCGGACTGAAGGACCTGACAACGATTACGGACATGTCGTCTACTGTCACTGCATATGATTCTCTCAACATTGATAGAATGGTGGAGGATTATATGAGTGACCGCATCCAAGTAGGCACGTCACACAGTCCGTACTTATACTGGCAGGAAAAAGAGGCAATTTGGAGGCCCTTGCACAAACTGGCTTTATTCTACCTAAGTTGCCCTCCCACAAGTGTGTACTCCGAAAGAGTGTTTAGTGCCGCCGCTCACCTTGTCAGCAATCGGCGTACGAGGTTACATCCAGAAAATGTGGAGAAGATGATGTTCATTAAAATGAATTATAATCAATTCCTCCGCGGAGACATTGACCAGCAGCAATTGCCTCCACAAAGTACACAGGGAGCTGAGATGGTGGATTCCAGTGGGGACGAATTGATAATCTGTGAGGAGGGGGATGTACACGGTGATATATCGGAGGGTGAAGATGAGGTGGACATCTTGCCTCTGTAGAGCCAGTTTGTGCAAGGAGAGATTAATTGCTTCTTTTTTGGGGGGGGTCCAAACCAACCCGTCATATCAGTCACAGTCGTGTGGCAGACCCTGTCACTGAAATGAATGGTTGGTTAAAGTGTGCATGTCCTGTTTTG
This sequence comes from Pseudophryne corroboree, assembly GCF_028390025.1. Taxonomy (NCBI): domain Eukaryota; kingdom Metazoa; phylum Chordata; class Amphibia; order Anura; family Myobatrachidae; genus Pseudophryne; species Pseudophryne corroboree. Next base: position 113,278,895 of record NC_086452.1, on the reverse strand, counting down.
TTTATACAACATAAGGGTGGGTGGGAGGGCCCAAGGACAATTCCATCTTGCACCTCTTTTTTCTTTTCTTTTTCTTTGCATCATGTGCTGATTGGGGAGGGTTTTTTGGAAGGGACATCCTGTGTGACACTGCAGTGCCACTCCTAGATGGGCCCGGTGTTTGTGTCGGCCACTAGGGTCGCTAATCTTACTCACACAGTCAGCTACCTCATTGCGCCTCTTTTTTTCTTTGCGTCATGTGCTGTTTGGGGAGGGTTTTTTGGAAGGGACATCCTGCGTGACACTGCAGTGCCACTCCTAGATGGGCCCGGTGTTTGTGTCGGCCCCTAGGGTCGCTTATCTTACTCACACAGCGACCTCGGTGCAAATTTTAGGACTAAAAATAATATTGTGAGGTGTGAGGTATTCAGAATAGACTGAAAATGAGTGTAAATTATGGTTTTTGAGGTTAATAATACTTTGGGATCAAAATGACCCCCAAATTCTATGATTTAAGCTGTTTTTTAGTGTTTTTGGAAAAAAACACCCGAATCCAAAACACACCCGAATCCGACAAAAAAAATTCGGTGAGGTTTTGCCAAAACGCGTTCGAACCCAAAACACGGCCGCGGAACCGAACCCAAAACCAAAACACAAAACCCGAAAAATTTCAGGCGCTCATCTCTAAAAGTTACTATATCATATTTTATATACTGTATATATACAGGGGCTCATTTAATTAGTGATATGTTTACATTTTCTTTATTTTTTTAATAAGATATATAAAGGTTAAATTATCAACCAGTTAAAGAGTGGAAAAGTGGATCAGTAGAGTCAATACCCATACCACTCAATCAGCTTTGAGGAAGCACTCATCAAGTACAATCTTTAAAATAATAAGAATTTACTCACCGGTAATTCTATTTCTCGTAGTCCGTAGTGGATGCTGGGAACTCCGTAAGGACCATGGGGAATAGACGGGCTCCGCAGGAGACTGGGCACTCTAAAAGAAAAATTAGGTACTATCTGGTGTGCACTGGCTCCTCCCTCTATGACCCTCCTCCAGACCTCAGTTAAGGAAACTATGCCCGGAAGAGCTGACACAACAAGGAAAGGATTTGGAATCCCGGGTAAGACTCATACCAGCCACACCAATCACACCGTATAACTCGTGATACAATACCCAGTTAACAGTATGAATAACAACTGAGCCTCAGTAACAGATGGCTCATAACAATGACCCTTTAGTTAAGCAATAACTATATACATGTATTGCAGAGAGTCCGCACTTGGGACGGGCGCCCAGCATCCACTACGGACTACGAGAAATAGAATTACCGGTGAGTAAATTCTTATTTTCTCTGACGTCCTAGTGGATGCTGGGAACTCCGTAAGGACCATGGGGATTATACCAAAGCTCCCAAACGGGCGGGAGAGTGCGGATGACTCTGCAGCACTGAATGAGCAAAGGCAAGGTCCTCCTCAGCCAGGGTATCAAACTTGTAGAACTTAGCAAATGTGTTTGAACCCGACCAAGTAGCAGCTCGGCAAAGCTGTAAAGCCGAGACCCCTCGGGCAGCCGCCTAAGAAGAGCCCACCTTCCTTGTGGAATGGGCTTTCACTGATTTAGGATGCGGCAATCCTGCCGCAGAATGAGCTTGCTGAATCGTGTTACAGATCCAGCGCGCAATAGTTTGCTTAGAAGCAGGAGCACCCAGCTTGTTGGGTGCATGCAGGATAAACAGCGAGTCAGTTTTCCTGACTCCAGCCGTCCTGGCTACATAGATTTTCAAAGCCCTGACTACATCTAGTAACTTGGAGTCCTCCAAGTCCCGAGTAGCCGCAGGCAGCACAATAGGTTGGTTCAAATGAAACGCTGATACCACCTTAGGGAGAAATTGGGGACGGGTCCTCAATTCTGCCCTGTCCATATGGAAGATCAGATAAGGGCTTTTACAAGACAAAGCCGCCAATTCTGACACACGCCTAGCTGAAGCTAAGGCCAATAGCATGACCACTTTCCACGTGAGATATTTTAGCTCCACGGTCTTAAGTGGCTCAAACCAGTGGGATTTCAGGAAACCCAACACAACGTTAAGATCCCAAGGTGCCACTGGAGGCACAAAAGGGGGCTGAATATGCAGCACTCCCTTAACAAACGTCTGAACTTCAGGCAGTGAAGCCAGTTCTTTTTGAAAGAAAATAGATAGGGCCGAAATCTGGACCTTTATGGATCCTAATTTTAGGCCCATAGTCACTCCTGACTGTAGGAAGTGCAGGAATCGACCCAGCTGGAATTCCTCTGTAGGGGCCTTCCTGGCCTCACACCAAGCAACATATTTTCGCCATATACGGTGATAATGTTGTGCTGTCACGTCTTTCCTAGCCTTTATCAGCGTAGGAATCACTTCATCTGGAATGCCCTTTTCCGTTAGGATCCGGCGTTCAACCGCCATGCCGTCAAACGCAGCCGCGGTAAGTCATGGAACAGACAGGGCCCCTGCTGTAACAGGTCCTGTCTGAGAGGCAGAGGCCATGGTTCCTCTGAGATCATTTCTTGTAGTTCTGGGTACCAAGTTCTTCTTGGCCAATCCGGAACGATGAGTATAGTTCTTACTCCTCTCTTTCTTACTATCCTCAGTACCTTGGGTATGAGAGGAAGAGGAGGGAACACATAAACCGACTGGTACACCCACGGTGTCACTAGTGCGTCCACAGCTATCGCCTGAGGGTCCCTTGACCTGGCGCAATATTTTTTTAGCTTTTTGTTGAGGCGGGACGCCATCATGTCCACCTGTGGCCGTTCCCAACGGTTTACAATCTGCGTGAAGACTTCTGGATGAAGTCCCCACTCTCCCGGGTGTAGGTCGTGCCTGCTGAGGAAGTCTGCTTCCCAGTTGTCCACTCCCGGAATGAACACTGCTGACAGTGCTAGCACGTGATTTTCCACCCATCGGAGAATCCTTGTGGCTTCTGCCATCGCCATCCTGCTTCTTGTGCCGCCCTGTCGGTTTACATGGGCGACCGCCGTGATGTTGTCTGATTGAATCAGCACTGGTTGGTTCTGAAGCAGGGGCTCTGCTTGACTCAGGGCGTTGTAAATGACCCTTAGTTCCAGTATATTTATGTGTAGTGAAGTCTCCTGACTTGACCACAGTCCCTGGAAGTTCCTTCCCTGAGTGACTGCCCCCCATCCTCGGAGGCTTGCGTCCGTGGTCACCAGGACCCAGTCCTGTATGCCAAATCTGCGGCCCTCGAGAAGATGAGCACTCTGCAGCCACCACAGCAGAGACACCCTGGCCCTTGAGGACAGGGTGATCAACCGATGCATCTGAAGATGCGATCCAGACCATTTGTCGAACAGATCCCACTGAAAGATCCTTGCATGGAACCTGCCGAAGGGAATTGCTTCGTAAGAAGCCACCATCTTTCCCAGGACTCGCGTGCAGTGATGCACCGACACCTGTTTTGGTTTCAGGAGGTCCCTGACCAGAGATGACAATTCCTGGGCCTTCTCCACCGGGAGAAACACCTTCTTCTGTTCTGTGTCCAGAATCATGCCCAGGAAGAGCAGACGCATCGCAGGAATCAGCTGCGACTTTGGGATATTCAGAATCCAGTCGTGCTGTAGCAACACTTCCCGAGAAAGTGCTACGCTGACTAACAACTGCTCTCTGGACCTCGCCTTTATAAGGAGATCGTCCAAGTACGGGATAATTATAACTCCCTTCTTCCGAAGGAGTATTATCATTTCGGCCATTACCTTGGTAAATACTCTCGGTGCCGTGGACAGACCAAACGGCAACGTCTGGAATTGGTAATGACAATCCTGTACCACAAACCTGAGGTACTCCTGGTGAGGTGGGTAAACGGGGACATGCAAGTAAGCATCCTTGATGTCCAGCGACACCATAAAATCCCTCTCTTCCAGGCTTGCAATAACCGCCCTGAGCGATTCCATTTTGAACTTGAACTTCCTTATATAAGTGTTCAAGGATTTTAAATTTAGAATGGGTCTCACCGAACCGTCTGGTTTCGGTACCACAAACATTGTGGAATAGTAAGTATACAGATGTGGATAAATCCACAGGGAACCAGCGCTCAAACCCTATTTGTAGTGGTGAATGTACGGTTATAAAGTGAAACTAAAATCAATAATGAAAAAGCAGGTAATATACTTAAGGTTGTTTATTCTAAGATGCTGAGATACTTTCTTTCCCAACAGGTATAAATTCGGTTTAAAAGTCAATCAGTGATTGGGGCACGCTCCTGGTTTGAGCTTAAATTCTGAAGTGCAAGGTTCAATTGAAAGAACAAATGCTGTAATCTTTGTAGATTTACCTGTTGGGAAAGAAAGTATCTCAGCATCTTAGAATAAACAACCTTAAGTATATTACCTGCTTTTTCATTATTGATTTTAGTTTCACTTTATAACCGTACATTCACCACTACAAATAGGGTTTGAGCGCTGGTTCCCTGTGGATTTATCCACATCTGTATACTTACCATTTAAGGGGGGGTGGGACACCCCTCATTACCAGCAGCACACCCCGCCTCAGATTAACACCTCAGTGCGCAGAGAACCCATTTCTGTATATTGTGGAATAGTAACCCCGTCTCTGTTGAAGGAGGGGAACCTTGATTATCACCTGCTGGAGGTACAGCTTGTGAATTGCCGCCAGTACTACCTCCCTTTCCCTGGGAGCAGCTGGCAAGGCTGATTTGAGGTAACGGCGAGGGGGAGTCGCCTCGAACTCCAGCTTGTATCCCTGAGATACAATTTGTACAGCCCAGAGATCCACTTGTGAGCGAACCCACTGGTTGCTGAAGTTTCGGAGACGCGCCCCCACCGCACCCGGCTCCGCCTGTGGAGCCCCAGCATCATGCGGTGGACTTAGAGGAAGCGGGGGAGGATTTTTGTTCCTGGGAACTGGCTGCCTGATGCAGCTTCTTTCCTCTACCCCTGCCTCTGGGCAGAAAGGATGCGCCTCTGATCCGCTTGCCTTTCTGAGGCCGAAAGGACTGTACATGATAATACGGTGCTTTCTTAGGCTGTGAGGGAACCTGAGGTAAAAAAGTTGACTTCCCGGCTGTTGCCGTGGATACGAGGTCCGAGAGACCGTCCCCAAACAATTCCCCCTTAAAACCTCCATGTGTCTTTTAGAATCAGCATCACCTGTCCACTGCCGAGTCCATAATACTCTCCTGGCAGAAATGGACATTGCATTAATTCTAGATGCCAGCAGGCAAATGTCCCTCTGTGCATCCCGCATATATAAGACGACGTCTTTTATATGTTCTATGGTTAGCAAAATAGTATCCCTGTCGAGGGAATCAATGTTGTCTGACAGGGTATCAGACCATGCGGCTGCAGCACTACACATCCATGCTGAAGCAATAGCAGGTCTCAGTATAGTACCTGAGTGTGTATACACAGACTTCAGGATAGCTTCCTGCTTTCTATCCGCAGGCTCCTTTAAGGCGGCCGTATCCTGAGACGGCAGTGCCACCTTTTTTGATAAGCGTGTGAGTGTTTTGTCCACCCTAGGGGATGTTTCCCAACGTAACCTATCCGTTGGCGGGAAAGGGTACGCCATCAGTAACCTCTTAGAAATCACTAGTTTCTTATCGGGGGAACTCCACGCTTCCTTACACAATTCATTTAATTCATCAGATGGGGGAAAAGTCACTGGCTGCTTTTTCTCCCCAAACATAATACCCTTCTTGGTAGTAACCGGGTTAATATCAGAAATGTGCAATACATTTTTCATTGCAGTAATCATGCATCGGATGGCTTTAGTAGACTGTGCATTTGTCTCATCCTCATCTACACTGGAGTCAGACTCCGTGTCGACATCTGTGTCTACCATCTGAGCTAGCGGGCGTTTATGAGCCCCTGATGGCCTCTGAGACGCCTGGGCAGGCGCGGGTTGAGATCCCGGCTGTCCCAAGGCTGCTGCGTCATCGAACCTTTTATGTAAGGAGTTGACACTGTCGGTTAAGACCTTCCACATATCCATCCAATCCGGTGTTGGCCCCGTCGGGGGCGACACCACAGTTATCTGCCCTTGCTCCGCCTCCACGTAACCCTCCTCATCAAACATGTCGACACAGCCGTACCGACACACCGCACACACACAGGGAATGCTCTGACTGAGGACAGGACCCCACAAAGTCCTTTGGGGAGACAGAGAGAGAGAGTATGCCAGCACACACCACAGCGCTATATAACACAGGGATTTTCACTATAATGAGTGATTTTTCCCAATAGCTGCTTAATATATATTATTTGCGCCTAAATTTATGTGCCCCCCCTCTCTTTTTTACCCTTCTTGTATCAGGAATACTGCAGGGGAGAGCCTGGGGAGCTGCTTCCAGCGGAACTGTGAAGGAAAAATGGCGCTGCTGTGCTAAGGAAGAAGGCCCCGCCCCCTCAGCGGCGGGCTTCTCCCTGCAGTTTCTGACTGAAAAATGGCGGGGGTTTTACACATATACAGTCACAGACTGTATTATGTGTATTTTTATGCCAAAAGGTATTTTATTGCTGCCCAGGGCGCCCCCCCCAGCGCCCTGCACCCTACAGTGACCGGAGTGTGTGGTGTGCAGTGGGAGCAATGGCGCACAGCTGCAGTGCTGTGCGCTACCTTAATGAAGGCCCGGAGTCTTCTGCCGCCGATTTCATCTCCTTCTCTTCTGTCTTCTGGCTCTGCAAGGGGGGCGGCGGCGTGGCTCCGGGAACGGACGATCGAGGTCAGGCCCTGTGTTCGAACCCTCTGGAGCTAATGGTGTCCAGTAGCCTAAGAAGCACAAGCTAGCTGCACGCAGGTAGGTTTGCTTCTCTCCCCTCAGTCCCTCGTAGCAGTGAGTCTGTTGCCAGCAGATCTCACTGAAAACAAAAAACCTAACAAATACTTTCTTTCTAGCAAGCTCAGGAGCTCACTAGGAGCACCCAGCTCTGGCCGGGCACAGATTCTAACTGAGGTCTGGAGGAGGGGCATAGAGGGAGGAGCCAGTGCACACCAGATAGTACCTAATTTTTCTTTTAGAGTGCCCAGTCTCCTGCGGAGCCCGTCTATTCCCCATGGTCCTTACGGAGTTCCCAGCATCCACTAGGACGTCAGAGAAAGTAGATTAATGCTGATTGGTTGCCATGGGCACTTCTCCAGTCTTTTCACTGCTTGATACATCATGCCCACATTTACGTACTGCACAAGTGCACCAAAATGATATATCGTTTTTGTGAAGAGTGTATTTTATCCTCCTGACAACTAGAAACGGGGAACCGGCAAGGGTTTGTGGCAACGAAGCATAGGAAGGGCATGATTAAGTAGTCACAACAAGATCAGACATGGATGCATACACAGATGCATCTTTTAGGTGGTGTAACTCCATAATGGTTCAAGGATATGTGGTGATAATGGTGACTTGTAGCAGTACTACAGTATTTACCTGCTTCTGATGTCAGTGACGTAACTTCATCCTAGTCGCACTGAGGCAAGATAGATGCTGCATCCGCCCATGTCAACTTGAAAATTAGTTGTATTATGCATCTCAGTACTCACCATCCAGTTATAACCCATTTCCCGCTAACCTATTATCGGTCGCTTTCGTCCATGGATGCAGATCCTCGCTACTTTGGACTGCTAATTTGACATAATCACAGAGAGAATTCTCAGCCAATGCTGAATGCGAAGTAGCATAAAGATAACTCACTACATCTGCAATCTTTGTGATCGCCAGACAATATAGAGGACATTTTAGCGAGTGCCAGACAATATTGTCAGCAATTTTGTGAACGCCAAATTCAGATCATTGCAGTACTCATTATATAATGAAGTGTGTATCAGTGACCACCATATAATGCAGAGTGTCGCAATGCCCGCCAAATAGTGCAGAGTATCACAGTGACCACTATATAATGCAGAGTGTCGCAGTACCCGTCATATTGTGCAATAGACTGTCCCATTGGTCACCATATAGTGCAGAGCTACACAATGCCCGCTAAATAGTGCAGAGTATCACAGTGACCACTATATAATGCAGAGTGTCGTAGTGCCCATTATATTGTGCAAGAGATTGTCACAGTAGCCACCATATAATGCAGAGTGTCGCAGGGCCCGCCATATAAATGTAGATTATTGCAGCCCAAAACTGAACCGCTTGCCCACATGCCCATCCACTCTGTGTTCGGAAGTAACACATATGTTTACAGACACATATACAAAGAGTTACACATATACAGTTACACAGACACATACATAGTTACTCAGACACATATACAGAGACAAATATACAGAGCTACAGACACATACAGAGTGATACATACACATATACAGAGTTACAGACACATATACAGTTACACAGACACACATACAGAGTTACAGACACATAGACAGTTACACAGACACATATAAACAGACACATATACACTTACACAGATACATATACAGTTACACAGACACATATACAGAGTTACAGACACATATACAGTTACACAGACACATATACACAGACATATACACAGTTACATATACAGTTACACAGACACATATACACAGACACATATACAGTTACAGACAAATATACAGTTACACAGACACATATACAGTTACACAGACACATATACAGAGTTACAGACACATATACAGTTACACAGACACATATACACAGACATATACACAGTTACATATACAGTTACACAGACACATATACACAGACACATATACAGAGTTACAGACAAATATACAGTTACACAGACACATATACACAGACACATATACAGAGTTACAGACACATATACAGTTACACAAACACATATACACAGACACATATACAGTTACACAGACACATATGGGAAGCAGTCAGGATCCCATCTGTCGGTATCCCGGCAGTCAGAATGGCGACACCGGCATCCAGAATGGGTACACCATCCCGGCGCTGGCATACCAACAGCCGGAATCCCAAGAGACCACGGCACAAGGCAGGTAAACTGCGAGGGAAGGGGGGAGGTTTGGTTTAGGCTGTGGGGGTGAGGGTTAGAGTTAGGCTGCGTCTCAGGGGGTTAGGGTTAGGCTGCAGGGAGGGGAGGTTGGGCACTGCCCTCAGCAGGTTAGGATTAGGCTGTGGGGGTGAGGGTTAGGTTTAGGCAGTGGGGTCAGTGGGTTAGGTTTAGGCAACCATGGGGGGTGGTTATGGTTAGGTAACAAAGGGGAGGTTAGGGTTAGGCTGCATGGAGGGAGTGTTAGGGGTTTGGGGAGAGGGGAGAATACCCCTTACTCACCCATGTTCGTTTCATAGATATCGGGATCCTGGCATCTGTATTTGGACCGCCGGGATGCAAAGTTGTGGTAAATCATACTGATCCCACAAATACACAGAGCTACAGCACATAGTTAAACAGACACATTTACAGAGTTACAGACATATATATAGAGTTACACAGACACATATACAGAGCTACAGACACATACAGAGTTACACAGACACATATACAGAGTTACAAACACATATACACATAAAGTTACACTGACACATATACAGAGATACAAACACATATACAGAGCTACAGACACATATAGAGTTACACAGACACAAACACATATAGAGTTACAGACACATACACAGAGCTACAGACACATATAGAGTTACACAGACACAAACACATATAGAGTTACAGACACATACACAGAGCTACAGACACATATCGTTACACAGACACATATACATAGTTACATACACATATACAGTTACACAGACACATATACAGAGTTACAGACACATATACAGTTACACAGACACATATACACATACATTGCTACAGACACATATAAAGTTACACAGAGACATATACAGACACATACACAGAGTTACAGGCACATTATCATTTACAGTTACACGGACATAATATCATTTATTGCTCCTCATACCTTACAGATTGTCACTGCATGGCAACTTTTGCTGCTTTGGCAGGTCCATCATCCTATTTGCCATGCATGTTAAAGTGCAGGAGCATCAGGGCTGTGCTCCATGCTGGTTAGCCCTGACCCCTGCTGGGGCACTGCTTCCCCCTTTCTTCTGACAATCGAGTGGCCCTTTGAAGGATGGGGGCCCAGGACACATGCCTCGAGAGACCCCCTGGTACTGAAAGCCAACCTCTCACTGCAAAGCAAGCAGTCTTTCCTTCCGCCTCATCTCGGAGGCGGAGCTTTGCCTGGGCTGGCTGGGAGGGTAAGTGAGAGTAGCAGGGGGAGGAGGAGCTGCCCAAGCTGACAGGGAGCAGGGGGGAAAAGTTCACATAGTGCCGGCTGTGGCTACTAAGAGCCGCACTGCTGCAGACATCAGCTTGCAGCCGATGCCGATGACCTGGGCTGGAAGCTGGCTGGGACAATGGAGTCGAAGTGCCCCCTTCAGGGCTGTAGCCCAGCATCAAAAAACTCCATTGTCTCTGGCAGTTCCGCCCCTGTCTGATGTGCTGGTTATGTTTTGACATTTCCAAATGACAGTGCCTGATACATTAGCATTAGCTGCAATACAACAAACAAATTTGCTACTTAAATTTAATTTCCTTTTTGACTGTTGCAAGAAAGTAGACATCAACTGGATTTTTTAAGGGGAAATAAATAGATGTATAATGTCTAATTTTATTTATTTTATTTGTTTGTTACATGCAAAATATTACTTTCAATGAATAAATAACACTGTCAAGACACTATTCTCTAGAGCATATATGACACTTCATTATATTACTAGCTGGTGTACACATTGAGTAAACTCCATGATATCACACAGATACTGGCTTCTTATTGGTTTTCTTGCTCATATATCATCCTCAGTCTGTATTAATGGCTGTGGGACAAATTACAGAACTGCAAGAAGCAATAGTATAGAGCAGCCCCGCAGGCTCCTGTTATACCCCTTTCACACTGACAAATATTTCCCCGGTTATTGCACATGAACGCGCATCTACCTTGGAATTTGATCAGTGTGAAAGGGTCCTGTAAGAATATCCAGGGTCAAGCGTCCCGACATTTCATCCCAGGTCTCGACCTGGGTTGAAACCGGAATCGACCTGGGATGCATGCATTGTGAACGGGTATTCCGGGTCAAGGCGACTCGGCACCCGTTCTCTGCATAGGAGGAGGCGCATCAGCGGTGATGTCACCAAGTCTGAAGGGGTCTCAAGCCGGGTCTCACCTTGGAAGCACCCGTGTACACATTCCCAGGTGCGACCTGGCTATTGTCAGTCTGAAAGGGGTATAAATGGTCCTTATTTATAGTGAATGTTTCACACTGACTACCACTCTACTGTAACTGCTTTTGACATCTCTGTATCAAGTCTCATATAATGTTTTCCTCTTTTAGTAAAAATATCATGTACAACAACTGCAAAAGAAATACAAGAATCCAATGCAAAGTAAGTGCGGGTTCAAATTGCAAGTTTTATTAAATGGGCTTAATTGTGAAAAACTATTTATGCATGTTATGTATATTAAATGATACCTTCTAGATATTCAAAAACGTTTCTTTTCTTTTTTTTGCATCCCGTAGTGTTCTATGTCCCTCTGGGTGCCTTAACAATGAAAAATCTGTATGGGGAACTGATATCTACACAGAGGTAAGATAAATCAGTATTTTGTTTTTATAGAGCAACATTTCTTAGTAATTGTAGCCAAAAGTAATATGCAGAGAAAATCTAATTGATATTGTGTCTGTTGGTATCTTTAGGATTCCGTCATTTGCCGAGCAGCGATCCATGCTGGAGTAATAACCGATGATGGGGGAGAAGTGACAATAAGGAAGATTGAGGGTCTGGACAATTATATTGGCTCCACAAGGAATGTAATCACAACCAAAGACTATAAAAAATGGCCTAGGTCATTTTTATTTCCCACAGCATCAAATTGTCCAGCCAAAAGACCACCAGGTATTTCTCTACCAAGTGATAGCGATACTCACCCTGAGCTCTGCAGCACAATGCACATGGGGGGTAATTCTGAGTTGATAGCAGCAGGAATTTTGTTAGCAGTTGGGCAAAACCATGTGCACGGCAGGGGAGGCAGATATAACATGTGCAGAAAGAGTTAGATTCGGGTGGGGTGTGTTCAATGTGCAATCTAAATTGCAGTGTAAAAATAAAGCAGACAGTATTTACTAGAGATGAGCGGGTTCGGTTCCTCGGAATCCGAACCCCCCCGAACTTCACCCATTTTACACGGGTCCGAGGCATACTCGAATTCTTCCGTATGGCTCGGTTAACCCGAGCGCGCCCGAACGTCATCATCCCGCTGTCGGATTCTCGCGAGATTCGGATTCTATATAAGGAGCCGCGTGTCGCCGCCATTTTTCACTCGTGCATTGGAAATGATAGTGAGAGGACGTGGCTGGCGTCCTCTCACTTTGTTTCAGGGGGCTGCATATCTTTATTCTGGGGACCAGCAGTATTATAGGAGGAGTACAGTGCAGAGTTTTGCTGACCAGTGACCACCAGTATTATACGTTGTCTGCCTGAAAAACGCTCCATATCTGTGCTCAGTGTGCTGCATATATCTGTGCTCACACTGCTTTATTGTGGGGACTGGGGACCAGCAGTATTATATAGGAGGAGTACAGTGCAGAGTTTTGCTGACCAGTGACCACCAGTATACGTTGTCTGCCTGAAAAACGCTCCATATCTGTGCTCAGTGTGCTGCATATATCTGTGCTCACACTGCTTTATTGTGGGGACTGGGGACCAGCAGTATTATATAGGAGGAGTACAGTGCAGAGTTTTGCTGACCAGTGACCACCAGTATACGTTGTCTGCCTGAAAAACGCTCCATATCTGTGCTCAGTGTGCTGCATATATCTGTGCTCACACTGCTTTATTGTGGGGACTGGGGACCAGCAGTATTATATAGGAGGAGTACAGTGCAGAGTTTTGCTGACCAGTGACCACCAGTATTATACGTTCTCTGCCTGAAAAACGCTCCATATCTGTGCTGCATTGTAGTATATAGTAGGAGTACAGTGCATAATTTTGCTGACCACCAGTATATAATATATAGGAGTACGGTACAGAAGGCCACTGCTCTACCTACCTCTGTGTCGTCAAGTATACTATCTATCCATACCTGTGGTGCATTTCAGTTTTGCACAGTTTGCTGACCACCAGTATATAATATATAGCAGTACGGTACAGTAGGCCACTGCTCTACCTACCTCTGTGTCGTCAAGTATACTATCCATCCATACCTGTGGTGCATTTCAGTTTTGCACAGTTTGCTGACCACCAGTATATAATATATAGCAGTACGGTACAGTAGGCCACTGCTCTACCTACCTCTGTGTCGTCAAGTATACTATCCATCCATACCTGTGGTGCATTTCAGTTTTGCACAGTTTGCTGACCACCAGTATATAAAATATAGCAGTACGGTACAGTAGGCCACTGCTCTACCTACCTCTGTGTCGTCAAGTATACTATCCATCCATACCTGTGGTGCATTTCAGTTTTGCACAGTTTGCTGACCACCAGTATAAAATATATAGCAGTACGGTACAGTAGGCCACTGCTCTACCTACCTCTGTGTCGTCAAGTATACTATCCATCCATACCTGTGGTGCATTTCAGTTTTGCAGTTTGCTGACCACCAGTATATAATATATAGCAGTACGGTACAGTAGGCCACTGCTCTACCTACCTCTGTGTCGTCAAGTATACTATCCATCCATACCTGTGGTGCATTTCAGTTTTGCACAGTTTGCTGACCACCAGTATATAATATATAGCAGTACGGTACAGTAGGCCATTGCTCTACCTACCTCTGTGTCGTCAAATATACTATCCATCCATACCTGTGGTGCATTTCAGTTTTGCACAGTTTGCTGACCACCAGCATATAATATATAGCAGTACGGTACAGTAGGCCACTGCTCTACCTACCTCTGTGTCGTCAAGTATACTATCCATCCATACCTGTGGTGCATTTCAGTTGTGCGCAGTATATATAGTAGTAGGCCATTGCTATTGATACTGGCATATAATTCCACACATTAAAAAATGGAGAACAAAAATGTGGAGGGTAAAATAGGGAAAGATCAAGATCCACTTCCACCTCGTGCTGAAGCTACTGCCACTAGTCATGGGCGACACGATGAAATGCCATCAACGTCGTCTGCCAAGGCCGATGCCCAATGTCATAGTAGAGAGCATGTAAAATCCAAAAAACAAAAGTTCAGTAAAATGACCCAAAAATCTAAATTAAAAGCGTCTGAGGAGAAGCGTAATATGCCATTTACGACATGGAGTGGCAAGGAACGGCTGAGGCCCTGGCCTATGTTCATGGCTAGTGGTTCAGCTTCACATGAGGATGGAAGCACTCATCCTCTCGCTAGAAAAATGAAAAGACTTAAGCTGGCAAAAGCACAGCAAAGAACTGTGCGTTCTTCTAAATCACAAATCCCCAAGGAGAGTCCAATTGTGTCGGCTGCGATGCCTGACCTTCCCAACACTGGACGGGAAGAGGTGGCGCCTTCCACCATTTGCACGCCCCCTGCAAGTGCTGGAAGGAGCACCCGCAGTCCAGTTCCTGATAGTCAAATTGAAGATGCCACTGTTGAAGTACACCAGGATGAGGATATGGGTGTTGCTGGCGCTGAGGAGGAAATTGACAAGGAGGATTCTTATGGTGAGGTGGTTTGTTTAAGTCAGGCACCCGGGGAGACACCTGTTGTCCGTGGGACGAATATGGCCATTGACATGCCTGGTCAAATTACAAAAAAAATCACCTCTTCGGTGTGGAATTATTTTAATACAAATGCGGACAACAGGTGTCAAGCCGTGTGTGGCCTTTGACAAGCTGTAATAAGTAGGGGTAAGGACGTTAACCACCTCGGAACATCCTCCCTTATGCGTCACCTGCAGCGCATTCATCATGTCAGTGACAAGTTCAAAAACTTTGGATGACAGCGGAAGCAGTCCACTGACCACTAAATCCCTTCCTCTTGTAACCAAGGTCCTGCAAACCACCCCACCAACTCAATCAGTGTCAATTTCCTCCTTACACAGGAAAGCCAATAGTCCTGCAGGCCATGTCACTGGCAAGTCTGACGAGTCCTCTCCTGCCTGGGATTCCTCCGATGCATCCTTGAGTGTAACGCCTACTGCTGCTGGCGCTGCTGTTGTTGCTGCTGGGAGTCGATCGTCATCCCAGAGGGGAAGTCGGAAGACCACTTGTACTACTTCCAGTAAGCAATTGACTGTCCAACAGTCCTTTGCGAGGTAGATGAAATATCACAGCAGTCATCCTGCTGCAAAGCGGATAACTCAGGCCTTGGCAGCCTGGGCGGTGAGAAATGTGTTTCTGTTATCCACCGTTAATTCACAGGCAACTACAGACTTGATTGAGGTACTGTGTCCCCGGTACCAAATACCATCTAGGTTCCATTTCTCTAGGCAGGCGATACCGAAAATGTACACAGACCTCAGAAAAAGAGTCACCAGTGTCCTAAAAAATACAGTTTTACCCAATGTCCACTTAACCACGGACATGTGGACAAGTGGAGCAGGGCAGACTCAGGACTATATGACTGTGACAGCCCACTGGGTAGATGTATTGCCTCCCGCAGCAAGAACAGCAGCGGTGGCACCAGTAGCAGCATCTCGCAAACGCCAACTCGTTCCTAGGCAGGCTACGCTTTGTATCACTGCTTTCCAGAAGAGGCACACAGCTGACAACCTCTTACGGAAACTGAGGAACATCATCGCAGAATGGCTTACCCCAAATGGACTCTCCTGGGGATTTGTGACATCGGACAACGCCAGCAATATTGTGCATGCATTACATCTGGGCAAATTCCAGCACGTCCCATGTTTTGCACATACATTGAATTTGGTGGTGCAGAATTATTTAAAAAACAACAGGGGCGTGCAAGAGATGCTGTCGGTGGCCCGAAGAATTGCGGGCCACTTTCGGCATTCAGCCACCGCCTGCCGAAGACTGGAGCACCAGCAAACAGTCCTGAACCTGCCCTGTCATCATCTGAAGCAAGAGGTGGTAACGAGGTGGAATTCAACCCTCTACTGTATATGCTTCAGAGGATGGAGGAGCAGCAAAAGGCCATTCAAGCCTATACATCTGCCTACGATATAGGCAAAGGAGGGGGAATGCACCTGACTCAAGTGCAGTGGAGAATGATTTCAACGTTGTGCAAGGTTCTGCAACCCTTTGAACTTGCCACACGTGAAGTCAGTTCAGACACTGCCAGCCTGAGTCAGGTCATTCCCCTCATCAAGCTTTTGCAGAAGAAGCTGGAGACATTGAAGGAGGAGCTAAAACAGAGATATTCCGCTAGGCATGTGGGACTTGTGGATGGAGCCCTTAATTCGCTTAACCAGGATTTACGGGTGGTCAATCTGTTGAAATCAGAGCACTACATTTGGCCACCGTGCTTGATCCTAGATTATAAACCTACGTTGTATCTCTCTTTCCGAGAGAGGTTCAAAGACCTGCTGGTGAGAAAATTGTCAAGTCAAGCGGAACGTGACCCGTCAACAGCTGCTCCTTCACATTCTCCCGCAACTGGGGCTGCAAGGAAAAGGCTAAGAATTCCGAGCCCACCCGCTGGCAGTGATGCAGGGCAGTCGGGAGCGAGTGCTGACATCTGGCCTGGACTGAAGGACCTGCCAACGATTACTGACATGTCGTCTACTGTCACTGCATATGATTCTGTCACCATTGAAAGAATGGTGGAGGATTATATGAGTGACCGCATCCAAGTAGGCACGTCAGACAGTCCGTACGTATACTGGTAGGAAAAAGAGGCAATTTGGAGGCCCTTGCAGAAACTGGCTTTATTTTACCTAAGTTGCCCCCCCTCCAGTGTGTACTCCGAAAGAGTGTTTAGTGCAGCCGCTCACCTTGTCAGCAATCGGCGTACGAGGTTACTTCCAGAAAATGTGGAGAAGATGATGTTCATCAAAATTAATTATAATCAATTCCTCCATGGAGACATTCACCAGCAATTGCCTCCAGAAAGTACAAAGGGACCTGAGATGGTGGATTCCAGTGGGTACGAATTAATAATCTGTGAGGAGGGGGATGTACACAGTGAAAGGGGTGAGGAATCGGACGATGAGGAGGAGGTGGACATCTTGCCTCTGTAGAGCCAGTTTGTGCAAGGAGAGATTGATTGCTTCTTTTTTGGTGGGGGCCCAAACCAACCAGTCATTTCAGTCACAGTTGTGTGGCAGACCCTGTCGCTGAAATGATGGGTTTGTTAAAGTGTGCATGTCCTGTTTATACAACATAAGGGTGGGTGGGAGGGTCCAAGGACAATTCCATCTTGCACCTCTTTTTTCTTTCATTTTTCTTTGCATCATGTGCTGTTTGGGGACTATTTTTTTGAAGTGCCATCCTGCCTGACACTGCAGTGCCACTCCTAAATGGGCCAGGTGTTTGTGTCGGCCACTTGTGTCGCTTAGCTTAGCCATCCAGCGACCACAGTGCACCTCTTTTTTTCTTTGCATCATGTGCTGTTTGGGGACTATTTTTTAAATCGACCATCCTGTCTGACACTGCAGTGCCACTCCTAGATGGGCCAGGTGTTTGTGTCGGCCACTTGTGTCGCTTAGCTTAGTCATCCAACGACCTCGGTGCAAATTTTAGGACTAAAAATAATATTGTGAGGTGTGAGGTGTTCAGAATAGACTGGAAATGAGTGAAAATTATGGTTATTGAGGTTAATAATACTATGGGATCAAAATGACCCCCAAATTCTATGATTTAAGCTGTTTTTGAGGGTTTTTTTGTAAATAACACCCGAATCCGACAAAAAAATTTCAGGGAGGTTTTGCCAAAACGCGTCCGAATCCAAAACACGGCCGCGGAACCGAATCCAAAACCAAAACACAAAACCCGAAAAATGTCCGGTGCACATCACTAGTATTTACCCTGCACAGAAACAAAATAACCCACCCAAATCTAACTCTCTCTGCACATGTTATATCTGCCTCCTCTGCAGTGCACATGGTTTTGCCCAACTGCTAACAAAATTCCTGCTGCGATCAACTCAGAATTACCCCCATAGTGTATATCACTGATGTAACTTTGGGAAAGGAAAGCATTGCTGATATGTGCCTATGTGGAAAGTGTACATTCCGAGTTGATCGTAGCTGTGCTAAATTTAGCACAGCTACAACCAGGAACACAGACATGCGGGGGGACGCCCAGCACCGGGCTAGCCCGTACCGCATGTCAGTCCCAGCCCAGTCGCTGAAGTGTATAAAAGCATCGCACAGCGGTGATGCTTTGGTAACTCAGGAGTAGCTCCTGGCCAGCACAGCTTTTACATGCTGACCGGGAGCTACTCGTCGCTGCCAGGCTCGCAGCGGCTGCGTGTGATGTCATGCAGCCGCTGCGGCCCACCCTCTGCAAGGTCTGCACCCACAAAATGGGGGCCGAACACTGCAGTGCCGCCCCTCCCGCCCAGCAACTACCAATGCCTGTCAATCAGGCAGAGGTGTTTGCTAGGCAATGACAGCCGTCGGCTGTCAGCCATGCGCTGGCACACTGCGGTGCTGGCACATGCGCAGTTCTGACCTGAACACTGTGCTGTGAAGAACTGCAGCGAGCGTTCAGGTCAGAATGACACCCATAGTCGTTTTGTGGCCACTTCCTGTTACTTGCACTTGCACTAGTGCAGACCAGATCTCCTCTTTCACACAACGGGTGGATACAGCAGCTGGCCAGGTAACCAAATCTTGATTCCGTCGTATAACATGTGACAGCACCACACCAGGTAAATGGTTGAATACTTTATGAAGCACCAAAAGGATCATTATAACTTGATATCTTTAGACAGTAGATGGCAGCAGTACTCTAATTATAAACTGTGAACAGGGTAAAAGCCCATACACATTAGACGATGTCGCTCTGTGAGCGACATCGTCTAACGTTTCCCCCTCCCGGGCCGGCCGGTCGGCGGCCGCCTGTACGCACTGAGCGATATGACCGCTCATATCGCTCAGTGACGTCACGCCCCCGCCAGCCCTGCATGAAGGTCGTGGATGACAGTCCACATCCTTCATGCATGCCTGACCGACAGCGACGATCGTTGCAGACTCGCGGGGCCGCGCATCGGTCGTCGCTGGCGGCATACACACTTAACGATATAATGAGCGACGTCGCTCAAGGAGGGGTAAAATGAGCGACGTCGCTCATTATATCGTTAAGTGTGTATGGACCTTTAGACATTAATACAACATACAATTATTTATTAAAATGCTATATTGTTTATATTCTTGTAAAATAAACACAATATGATTTATATCCTATAATTAGCATTTATTCAATGTATAGTGTTGTTTCTAAGATGGTCTAATTTTGAAGTAGCATAATTTTAGCAATTCATGGAAATAGATCTAACGTTACAATATCATAATTAGTATACTGTACACAGGGGCTCATTTAATGAGAGATATATTTACATTTCCTTTCTTCTTTTTCATAACATACATACGGGTTGATGAATAAAACAGTGAGAAGATTGGGGAAGTGAATGAGCAGTGTAGTTGCCCATAGCAACCAATCAGTTTTGAGAAAACCTTTATTAAGTACAATCTAATAAATCACTGCTTGATACATCAACTCCATATTTACATACTGCACAAGTGCACCAAAAATGATAAACAGTTTGTGTGTAAAGTGTATATTAGCCTCCTGACAACTAGAAATGGGGAACCGGCAATGGTTTGTGGCAAGGACGCACAGGAAGGGCATGATTATGTGGTTGCAACAAGATTAGATGCGGATGCACACTCAGATGCACCTTTTAGGTGGTGTCACTTTTTTTAATGGTTCAAGGATATGTGGTGATAATGATGACTAGTAGCAGTACTACAGTATTTACCTGCGTCTGATGTGCTAGTTATGTTTTGACATTTCCAGCTGACAGTGCCTGATACATTAGCATTGTAGCTACAAAACATCAAATACATTTGCTAGTTAAATGAAATTTCCATTTTGACTTAGCAGGAAAGTATACTGTATACGTACTGGATTTTTAAGGGGAAGTAAACAGATGCATAAAGTGCATCCGGAAAGTTTTCACAGCGCTTCCCTTTTTCCACATTTTGTTATGTTACAGCCTTATTCCAAAATTAAGTAAATTAATTTTTTCCCTCAAAATTCTACACACAATACCCTATAATGACAATGTGAAAAAAGTTTTTTTTCACTCAGTTTAGACATCCGGTTAGTGTTAGGAAGAGTCCTGGTGGTTCTGAACTTCTTCCATTTACAGATGATGGAGGCCACTGTACTCATTGGGACCTTCAAAGCAGCAGATATTTTCTGTACCTTTTCCCAGATTTGTACCTCGAGACTATCTGGTCTCAGAAGTCTACAGACAATTATTTTGACTTCATGCTTGGTTTGTGCTCAGACATGCACTGTCAAGTGTGGGACCTTATATAGACAGGTGTGTGCCTTTCCAAATCCTGTCCAATCAACTGAATTTACCACAGGTGATCTCCAATTAAGCTGTAGGAGCATCACAAGGATAATCAGTGGAAACAGGATGCACCTGAGCGCAATTTTTAGCTTCATGGCAAAGGCTGTGAATACTTATGTACATGTGATTTCTTAGTTTTTTTATTTTTAATAAATTTGCTGAAATCTCAAAAACTTTTTTCACGTTGTCATTATGGGGTATTGTGTGCAGAATTTTTAGGGAAAAAATGAATTTATACCATTTTGGAACAAGGCTGTAACAGAACAAAATGTGGAAAAAGTGAAGCGCTGTGAATACTTTCCGGATTAACTGTATATTTATTTTTATTAATATTTTTGTTACATGGAAAATATTACCTTCAAGTTAATAAATAAGACTGTCAATACACTATTCTCTAGGGCATATATGACACTCCCTTATATTAGTAGTTGGTGTACACATTGAGTAAAGTGACTTTAGCATCAGTGGCATAACTACCTAGGGTGCAGGGTGTGCAGCTGCTGTGGGATCCCTGGCTGCTTCCAGGGCTCGGAGCTCCCCCTGCACCCTTCCACTGGGTACCTTGAAGAACCGTCACTCCCCTTCACTCCGGGCCGCAGGGCAGAACATCTGTGGGGGATGTAGCAGGGTATGAAGGGGGCCCACATAATGGCAAACATTGTCCCACTCCCAGCCTGTCCCACCACCTATCTGGCTGTCAGCTGCGATTAGCAGTTATTTAGGGGGTGGGGCCTAATGTTGTGAAGTGCCTGCTCCATCAGAGGACTGTGCCATGTGCAGCAATTAGGTAATGTCTCTCCTGCTCAATCCCAGCTTCTACTCTCTCCTGCTCACTCCCACTTTTTTCTCCTGCTTACTCCCCCCTCTCTCACTTCCACTCCCTCTCTCTCCCTCCCCCATCCTCTCTCTCCTGCTCACTCCCTCTCATGCTCACTCCCACTTTTTCTCTCTCTCCTGCTCACTCCCCCTCTCCCACTTCCCCTCTCTTTCTCCCTCTCCTGCTCACTCCCCCTTTCTCTCTCCTCTCACTCTCCTACTCACTCACTCTCTCCCCTGCTCAGTCCCACTCCCTCTCTCACCTGCTCACTCCCCCTCCCTCTTGCCCCTCTCTCCTGCTAACTCCCACTCTCTCTCCCCCTTTCTGTCTACTTCTCACTCCCCCTCCCTCTCTCCTGCTCACTCCCCCTCCTTCCCTCTCTCTCTCTCTCTCTATCTCTCTCTGTCACTGTCTCTCTCCCTGACACTGCTTCTCTCTCACACACACTTTCTCTCTCTCTCTCTCTCCCTAACACTCTCTCTCTCTCTCTCTTTCTCTGCCTGATACCCCCTCACTGTCTCCCCCTGACACTCTCTCTTGTTTCCCTCCCTTTCTCTCCCTCCCTAACACTCTGTCTCTCTATCTCTCTCCCGCTTGATCACCTCCCTCTCTTTCCTCCTGACACTGTATTTCTCTCTCTCCCTCGCTGTCTCTCTCCTTCACTCTCCCTGACACTGTAATTTCATCTGTCTCTCTGACACTGTATCTCACTATCTATCTGACACTGTTTCTCTCTCTCCTCTCTCTCTCTCTCTCTCTCTCTCTCTCTCTCTCTGACACTGTATCTCACTCTCTCTCCCTGACACTCTCTCTGCCTGACACCCCCCTCACTCTCTTGTTCTTTCGCTCTCCTTGACACCATTTCTCTCTCCTTCTTTCTCTCTCACTCGCTCTCTCATTCCCCTTTTTCTCTTTGCCTCCCTCCATGACACACTCTCTCTCTCGCTCCCCTCTCTCTCTCTCTTAGTGCGGGATGTACTAAGGTGTTATGCTGCGCTAACTGCACTCTTACCGCATCAATGTCTCTTCTCCTACTCTGATTTTCACCCTCCCAGCACTGTTATCGTTTCCTTTCAGTTTCTGCATCATGTGACCTTTTTCGTCAGGTCACCTCTCCCCATAAGATGCCCACTGGAAC
Organism: Pseudophryne corroboree; assembly: GCF_028390025.1. NCBI lineage: Eukaryota > Metazoa > Chordata > Amphibia > Anura > Myobatrachidae > Pseudophryne > Pseudophryne corroboree. Next base: position 113,256,471 of record NC_086452.1, on the reverse strand, counting down.
ACCGCAGGCTCCGTATGCACCAACGGAGCTGTAACCCCCGTTTTTCTCATTAATGGCTAGTAACTCTATCTTGCTACAGCTCCCTGCTCCTATCACTTGTACTTGTGTTTATTTGGTTGGTGCATACAAAGCCTGACAAAAAAGGTCACATAATGCGGAAACTGAAAGTAAGAGATGACTGATCAGCCCGTGGTAAGAGTGCATAACACCTTTAGTACATACTGCCCTTACTCCTCCCACCTCTGTATCCCACACCCTCTCTCTCCCTCCCTGATGCCGTCTGTCCCTCTCATCCCTTTCTTTCTCTTTCTCCCTGTCAACCTCTCTCTCTCTTGCTCCTCTTTCTCTAATTTTCTCTTTCTCCATGAAACCCTACTTTCTCTCTCTTTCTCGCTCCTCTATCTCCCCCTCGCTCCTCTCTCTCCACCCTCTTTGTCTGTCCCTCACTCCCCTCACACTCTTTCTCTTGCTCCTCTAAAGGGCATTGTGGTGACGGGGGGGGGGGGGGGGGGCTTTCAAGATTTTGCTATGGGGCCCACTCAGTTCTAGATAAGCCCCTGTTTAGCACTCTCAGTTAGCTGTTGAAGGTATTTCTGCTCACCACTTTTAAATGGTGTGAATTGGAGAACCAACCAAAAGGCAAAAACTGCGTGATATCACAGAGACACTGGCTTCTTATTGGTTTTCCTGCTCATATATCATCCTCAGTCTGTATTAATGGCTGTGGGACAAACTACAGAACCATAGGAAGAACAATAGTATAGAGCAGACCCGCAGGCTCCTATGAATGGTCCTTGGTTATAGTGAATGTTTCACACTATCTGCCGATGTACTGTAACTGCTGCTGACATCTCTGTATCAGGTCTCATATAATGTTTTCCTCTTCTAGTGGAAATATCATGTACAACAACTGCAAAAGAAATACAAGAATCCTATGTAAAGTATGTGCGGGTTCAAATTACAAGTTTTATTAAATGGTCTTAAATGAGAAAAAATATTTATATATGTTATACTGTAAGTGATGCCTTCTGGAAATTCAAAGACTATATTTTTTTTTGCATCCCGTAGTGTTCTATGTCCCTCTGGGTGTCTTAACAGTGGAAAAACTGTTTGGGGAACTGGTACCTACACAGACGTAAGAGAAATCAGTATTTTGTTTTTATAGAGCAACATTTCTTAGCACTTGTAGCCAAAAGTAAAATGCAGAGAAAATCTAATTGATATTGTGTCTGTTGGTATCTTTAGGATTCCGCCATTTGCCGAGCAGCGATCCATGCTGGAGTAATAACCGATGATGGGGGAGAAGTGACAATAAGGAAGACTGTGGGTCTGGACAATTATACTGGCTCCACAAGGAATGGAATCACAACCAAAGACTATAAAAAATGGCCTAGGTCATTTATATTCCTCGCAGCATAATATTATTTGATTCCTTTACCCACTGGAATTATTACCCAAAGACCAGCATGTTTTTCTGTACCAAGTGATAGTGGGAGACACACTATAGGTTCTGCAGCACACTGCACACGGCCCCTAATTCAGACCTGGGGGGTAATTCCAAGTTGATCGCAGCAGGATTTTTTTAGCAGTTGGGCAAAACCATGTGCACTCAGGGGCGGAAGTCCCGGAGGCAGCGGAGTCGGCTGCCGCCGGGCTCCTAACCTGAAGAGGGCGCCTCGCAGCGCCCACTGACTTTACACAGATTGACATGCGGACGAGCGTCCGCATGTCAATCTGCGGTCTCCCTCCCTGCTGTGTTGGAGGGACACGGAGCGCATAGAGCGTCTCTCCTGTGTCCCTCCCTGGCTCTCTCCCCCGGCGGTCTAATACAGGAAGTGCCGTTCGTGAGCTCTGATTGGCTCACGAACCGGCACTTCCTGTATTAGACCAGCCGGGGGAGAGAGCCAGGGAGGGACACAGGAGAGACGCTCTATGCGCTCCGTGTCCCTCCAACACAAGGGGGGGGGGCAGGCACTGGGGGCATATACCTGGCACTGGGGGGCATATACCTGGCACGAGGGGGGGGGGAGACCTGGCACTGGGGGGCATATACCTGGCACTGGGGGGCATATACCTGGCACTGGGGGGGAAGACCTGGCACTGGGGGGCATATACCTGGCACTGGGGGGCATATACATGGCACTGTGGGGGAAGACCTGGCACTGGGGGGCATATACCTGGCACTGGGGGGCATATACCTGGCACTGGGGGGTGAAGACCTGGCACTGGGGGGCATACACCTGGCACTGGGGGGCATATACCTGGCACTGTGGGGGAAGACCTGGCACTGGGGGGCATATACCTGGCACTGGGGGGCATATACCTGGCACTGGGGCGGGGGCATATGTGGCACTGGGGAGAGGGATATATTTGGCACTGGGGGCATATACCTGGCACTGTGGGGGAAGATCTGGCACTGGGGGCATATACCTGGCCCTGTGGGGGAATATCTGGCACTGGGGGCATATACCTGGCACTGGGTGCATATACCTGGCCCTGTGGGGGAATATCTGGCACTGGGGGCATATACCTGGCACTGTGGGGGGAAGATCTGGCACTGGGGGCATATACCTGGCCCTGTGGGGGAATATCTGGCACTGGGGGCATACACCTGGCACTGTGGGGGAAGATCTGGCACTGGGGGCATATACCTGGCCCTGTGGGGGGAATATCTGGCACTGGGGGCATATGCCTGGCACTGTGGAGGAATATCAGGCACTGGGGGCATATAGCTGGCACTGTGGGGGAGTAGGCACTGAGGGGGCATATGTGGCACTGTGGTGGAATATTTGGCACTGGGGGGAGCAGGCACTGAGGGGGCATATGTGGCACTGGGGGGGTATATTTGGCACTGGGGGCATGTACCTGGCACTGGAGGCATATACCTGACACTGTGGGGGAATATCTGGCACTTGGGGCATATGTGGCACTGGGAGCACGGCCCTAGCAACAAGCACTACCCCCTAGCAACGAGCATGACACCCAGTGCATGAACCCCCTGGCAACGAGCATGACACCCTGAGCATGAAATCCCCTGGCACCGTGCATGGAACCGCTGGCAACGAGCATGACACCCAGTGCATGAAACCCCTGGCAACGAGCATGACACCCTGAGCATGAAAACCCCTGGCACCGTGCATGGAACCAAGAGCATGAAACCCCTGGCAACGAGCAGGTAATTTAAAAGTAATTAGAAGCCTCACTGTAGAACTTAATGTGTAATGGGCATTACGGTGTGTGGCATAATGTATCACGGACATTGCGGTGTGTGTCATAATGTGTCGGGCATTACGGTGTATGGTATACTATATCGCGGGCATTGTGATATGTGGTATAATGTCTCAGGCTCATTGTGGTGTGTGTTATACTGTGTCAAAGACATTGTATGTGCTATAATGTATCAAGGGCATTGCAGTGTGTAGCATAATGTATAATGGGCATTGTGATTCCTGTCATAATGTGTCACAGGCATTACGGTGTGTGGTATAATGTATCAGGGGCAGTGCAGTGTGTAGCATAATGTATAACGGGCATTGCGATTCCTGTCATAATGTGTCGGGGGCATTACGGTGTGTGGCATAATGTGTCGTGGGCATTATGGTGTGTGCATATTGTGTCATGTGCATTATTGTGTGTGGCATAATGTCTAAGGGCCACTGCAGTATGTGGCATAATGTATACTGGGCATTACTATAAGGAGGAAAAATTACAAATAATGTAAGGGGCATGAATCAGGATTATTTTTCTTTCCCGTCTGGGCGTGCAGGTTGGAAAACTGGGGTATAACGCAGTCTTTTCCTGCAATGTCATGCCCCTTTATGGTAAGCCATCCCAACGAAGCCACACACTCTATACTGCCAATTATGGAGGGGGGGGGGGCAAATAATTTTTTGGCTTGGGGGAGAAAAATTTCTAGTTACGTCACTGAACTGACTCATTCCTGTAAGCCGCCACCACAGCGCAAACCCCAGGAGAGTACGCTGGTGAGCGCCTGCTGTGGGAGGTAGGAGAGGAGCTGCTGCTACCGTTGCCCCGCTGCTGTGGGGAAGGGGGGGGGGGATGGATGGACACACGTGCGAGGCGGAGTTTAAGAGCTGGTACCACGCTTGCCTTGTATTCCACTTCCTAATTGCGCTCTGCCTCCGGTAATTGGGGAGGAGAGTAGAGCCTTCTTTCACTACACAAGGTATCCATCTATGCTCCCTTTCTCCCTGTATAAGTGCACTGCCAGTATACTGTATGTATGTTTGTGTATATATAGATAGAGGTAGGGGTCTGGCACAGCCACATAATAGACTAATACATTGGGTGCCCTCACAGCAAAGTAGTTTAGCAAAATAGAGGTGGTGCGGCACTCCAATGATTTGCACACTGACACCAATTGAAGTAGTGCAACGTTTCAATGCCCGTTTAATGAATCTGCATTTTTGTCATATATACAATGACCCCCATTCTGCCTCATCCCGCCTCATATAAACAATGACCCCTCATTCTGCCTATATATATATAGCCTGCAGGATCAATATTGGTGTGGTGTGTGTGTACGTGTATATATATATATATATATATATATATATATAATTTTATTTTTTTGCCTCTATATAGGGGGGCACCTGTATTTATATTGCCTCCGGGCGTCTAGGACGAACTTACGCCACTGTGTGCACTGCAGGGGAGGCAAATATAACATGTGCAGAGAGAGTTAGATTTGGGAGGGTTATTTTATTTCTGTGCAGGGTAAATACTGGCTGCTTTATTTTTACACTGCAATTTAGATTGCAGATTGAACACACCACACCCAAATCTAACTCTCTCTGCACATGTTATATCTGCCTCCCCAGCAGTGTACATGGTTTTGCCCAATTGCTAACAGAATTCCTGCTGCGATCAACTCAGAATTACCCCCCATGGTTTTGCCCAATTGCTAACAAAAATCCTGCTGCAATCAACTTGGAATTACCCCCCTGATCGTATCAGCAAATTTGTTAGCAGATGGGCAAAACCATGGTGGTCATTCCAAGTTGTTCGCTCGGTAAATTTCTTCACATCGCAGCGATTTTCCGCTTAGTGCGCATGCGCAATGTCCGCACTGCGACTGCGCCAAGTAAATTTGCTAAGAAGTTAGGTATTTTACTCACGGCATTACGAGGTATTTTCTTCGTTCTGGTGATCGGAGTGTGATTGACAGGAAGTGGGTGTTTCTGGGCGGAAACAGGCCGTTTTATGGGTGTGTGCGAAAAAACGCTACCGTTTCTGGGAAAAACGCGGGAGTGGCTGAAGAAACGGAGGAGTGTCTGGGCGAACGCTGGGTGTGTTTGTGACGTCAAACCAGGAACGACAAGCACTGAACTGATCGCAGATGCCGAGTAAGTCTGGAGCTACTCAGAAACTGCTAAGAGGTGTGTAATCGCAATATTGCGAATCTTTCGTTCGCAATTTTAAGATGCTAAGATTCACTCCCAGTAGGCGGCGGCTTAGCGTGTGCAATGCTGCTAAAAGCAGCTTGCGAGCGAACAACTCGGAATGAGGGCCCATATGCACTGCAGGTGGCGGCAGATGTAACGTGCAGAGAGAGTTAGATTTGGGTGGGGTGGGTTCAAACTGAAATCTAAATTGCAATGTGAAAATAAAGCAGCCAGTATTTACCCTGCACAGACACAATATAACCCACACAAATCTAACTCTCTCTGCACATGTTATATCTGCCCCACCTGCAGTGCACATGGTTTTGTCCATTAGAGAAAGATTTTGTTGCTGCGATCAGGTCTGAATTAGGTCCATAGCCTAGCAACCATTGTCCTACACATCTCAGACTAAGGGGCTGATTTATTAAGCTTTTTAAAAACTAAAATAATGTGAAAATGGGTGTTTTCATATCTTTTTCACATTATTTAATGCAACTCAAATGTATTAAAGGGCTTTTGGAGCAGTTTTCAGGAATAACTGCTCTAAACCATTTAATTCACTCTTTTTTAGTAACTCAGATCGCATTCCCCATACTAATGATGGAAAATGCAATCTGGCCAAATTTATTTTAAAAAAAGTAAAAAAAAATATTGCAGTGTGCCCTGTGATAATTCCGTCAGCTTCACCTGGCATAATTACAGGGCAGCATTGTAATGTGAGTACCTCTGCACAGCTTTCTTTGTCCCCTGGCAGCGAAAACTGCGCGGGGAGCTGGCAGTGTGATCAGCTATGTGTGTCCAATGAACACACAAGCTGATTACCTTTAAAAAAAAGTTATCGGTGCTCCAGTGAGCACTGCAGGGCATCGGGAACTCCTGCTGCTGTGCTGTGAGCCCAGTGCAGTAATGTGATGCTGCAAAGTGACAGCTCAATTTGCAGCACCGCGGTCACAACACAGCAACAGGATCCGGTGCTCCTGGAAGCAGCAGTCACCGGTTCCTGGACGGATAAGTATAATTACCAGTGGGGAGGGTCTCAGTGGCAGTTGCGATGGGGGAGTGCCCGGCGGTGGTGGTAGTGATAGACGGCGGCACATGCGCAGCAGGACATCAGGGTATGTTTTGAGAAAAGTACCTCAATAATGCTGCGGAGGGCATTCACAGGGACAGAGCTTTCTCACCAGCTCTGTCCCTGCATGTGATAATTGATACATCCATGCGATGTACTCAATTATCACAATGCAAGTTTGCCCGATTTTATCACCTGTCATCCGCATCATCAGATGCGGATGGTGATAAATGTGGCACTAAAAGTATAGCTCTCATTTCTATCAAAGATGATTTCTTCAATTGCAAATATCAGCGTTTAGGCAGCTTTGAGAATACAGCTGCGTGTTAGGTTAAGGCAGAGGTTCTCAAACTCGGTCCTCGGGGGCCCACACAGTGCAGGTTTTGCAGGTCTCCTCACAGAATCGCAAGTGAAATAATTAGCTCCACCTGTGGACCTTTTAAAATGTGTCAGTGAGTAATTAATACACCTGTGCACCTGCTGGGTCACCTGCAAAACATGCACTGTGTGGGCCCCCGAGGACCGAGTTTGAGAACCTCTGGGTTAAGGGAAGTATCATTCACGTTTCCCCTCTGAGTAACTATCAGTAGCTCACAACCAAAATACAAAGAATGTTTAAAGAAAAAAAATATTTATTTAGCTTTAATCAATACTGTAAGTTTTGCATCCAAGCAATAATGCCTGGATCTGCGCACAAATTCCTGTTACAATCTGTCCTCAAATTACAAATTCATTCACTTCAACTCCCAATTGAGCATTTTTTCAAAACTTTGTCAAGCACGAAAATAGATCATTATAACTCAATATATTTAGAAAGTAGATGGCAGCAGTACTCTAATAAAATTGTATTCTAATAAAATACAGAACAAAAAATATTTTTTTCTCCCCCTTCATTTCTTCTTTTCCTTACTAACACTACCAGCTCCTTCCCTTCCGTCACTCTATCTTTCTTTCACCTCTTTGCCTTTCCACACCCTATCATGCTGTGATGTGCTGTATCATTGCCAATAGTGTCTCTCATTCTCTCTCTCTCTCTCTCTCTCTCTCTCTCTCTCTCTCTCTCTCTCTCTCTCTGTATTAATTTTGCCTGTATTCATTGTGATCTCGATTGCAATGTTTTGTCAAATCTTGCTATCTTTGAAAACATCAATAAAGGGTACGTTTCAGAAATATATTTCCTATATTTCTTTTCTTTGCGTATTAAAATAAAACATTGAGTCAAAGGAGACTGAACAGCATCACAGGAAAAGGTGTAGCTGGGTGACATGGTGCCCAGAGCATGGGTATGTTTTGACGCCCCCCCTCCCCTGTACTGATTGGTGGCCTAGCCAGCATGTGGTGGCATGTTACATTTGAAAAGAAAAAATATTTAAAAATCCTAAATTGGTGACAGGGCCAGACCTTGCGAAGCCCAGGGTGAAAGTTTCCTTTGGGTGACCCCCATGTATAAATTATGGACAGTGCGCACTGAAGGTGCACCACCAAAGTATAGAGGCGTGGCTTCATGGGAAGAGGCATGGCCACATAATAGTACCAATTCATATTATTCTACACAATAGCATCGCTTATACACATTACACCACAGTAGACCCCACCCCAGATCTGTTAATCTACTATAACTGTATGAAGAAGGCATAAATCATTAGCACTATAGTAAGATAAATAGCAGGTCTTTCACGCAGTCCAGGTTAGTTTTAAGGCTCACACTAAACGACCCCCACCGATGCAGATATTGGAAGTGGCAGGGAAGTGAGTGGCACCCATGCTGCGGTGTCGTTAACGAGGACCTACTTTGTCTGTACATGTTCAGATGAGGGACAGGGCCATTAATGATGCGCAGGAGCGCACATCGTTAATGACACTGAGTGTACACACTAGATGAGATTGTAAAAGATCTTGCTCAGATTGGCCCTTCCGAGCGATATCTTTTACTTTCTCGTCTAGTGTGTATGGGCCTTTACAATAGAGAACTATCAGCAGAATAACAGGCTTTCCAAATGAAAGAGGCATATGGGGCGGGATGTAATGTCGCCCAAGTTTGGCGGTCGTGCGGGATGCCAGACGAACTCGGACATTTTTTTAAAGGGGCAATCACTTACAAGGCATGGTTTTTGATGAGCAGCTCAGAGCAGATATCCATGAATGCATCAGGACAAGATAGGATCAGACTGGTTACAACCCACAACAGAGTGTCCAAGGAGACACCTAATAAGGGATGAACATCCAGTCAAAGAACAATCAGTCAATGAATGAAGCAAGTTTCTAACTCAACTACAGCAATCAGGAGTCATAACGAAGCCCCACACAGTGAGACTTATGGCCAAATGTAATAGAGTCTGAGTTTGTAAAATGTGTAAGTTTTGCTCTAAACTTGCATATTTTCATAACTCTGACAATGTACTAGGATGCGGAAACATGCAAACTCGAAGATTTCCTGTAAAGCCGGAACTCACACGGACCAAACTCACATCCAGTTGTTTTCCTATGGAAAACACAAAACTTGGCCAACTTGGAGTACCACAAGTACCAGCATGCAGGGCATTGAAGAGCCGGGTGGTACCTATAGTCAACCTGTAAAAGAAATATAAAAAAAAAGACATGCTTCTGTCAAACTCACGCTTTGTAATAAAAATCACATTACAAGGTGCAAGTTTACATACAGAAAAACTTGCATAATGTGATAGTCTTGAACTCACAAATTTGCAGGCTATTACATTTGCTGAGTTGTGGGACAAATTCAAACCTGTAAAATATACGTAAAGGTGCAAGTCTGTCCCATAGGAAAAGCTCACGGAACTAACCTGACCATGATCTACTAAACTGTAGAGATGAGCGGGTTCGGTTTCTCTGAATCCGAACCCGCACGAACTTCATGTTTTTTTTCACGGGTCCGAGCGACTCGGATCTTCCCGCCTTGCTCGGTTAACCCGAGCGCGCCCGAACGTCATCATGACGCTGTCGGATTCTCGCGAGACTCGGATTCTATATAAGGAGCCGCGCGTCGCCGCCATTTTCACACGTGCATTGAGATTGATAGGGAGAGGACGTGGCTGGCGTCCTCTCCGTTATAGTAGAAAAGAGTAAAGACTGAGTGACTTAGTTATAATTGTGGGGAGGATTGGGGACGGGGAGCAGCTGTTAGGGAGTACAGTGATTTAGATTAGGAGAGAGAGAGAGAGAGAGATTGACCTGATTTACTGGAGCTTAGGAGTACTGTAGAAGAGAGTGCAGAGTTTACTAGTGACTGACCACAGTGACCACCAGACAGTGCAGTTTTATTTAATATATCCGTTCTCTGCCTGAAAAAAACGATACACACAGTGACTCAGTCACATACCATATCTGTGTGCACTGCTCAGCCCAGTGTGCTGCATCATCTATGTATATATTATATATCTGACTGTGCTCAGCTCACACAGCTTATAATTGTGGGGGAGACTGGGGAGCACTGCAGTGCCAGTTATAGGTTATAGCAGGAGCCAGGAGTACAAGACAGTCACATACCATATCTGTGTGCACTGCTCAGCCCAGTGTGCTGCATCATCTATGTATATATTATATATCTGACTGTGCTCAGCTCACACAGCTTATAATTGTGGGGGAGACTGGGGAGCACTGCAGTGCCAGTTATAGGTTATAGCAGGAGCCAGGAGTACATATTATATTAAAATTAATTAAACAGTGCACACTTTTGCTGCAGGAGTGCCACTGCCAGTGTGACTGACCAGTGACCTGACCACACTGACCACCAGTATAGTTAGTAGTATACTATATTGTGATTGCCTGAAAAAGTTAAACACTCGTCGTGTGACTTCACTTGTGTGGTGTTTTTTTTTTATTCTATAAAAAACTCATTCTGCTGACAGACAGTGTCCAGCAGGTCCGTCATTATATAATATATATACCTGTCCGGCTGCAGTAGTGATATATATATATTTTTTATATCATTATTTATCATCCAGTCGCAGCAGACACAGTACGGTAGTTCACGGCTGTAGCTACCTCTGTGTCGGCACTCGGCAGTCCGTCCATAATTGTATACCACCTAACCGTGGTTTTTTTTTCTTTCTTCTTTATACATACATACTACGACATCTCTTTATCAACCAGTCTATATTAGCAGCAGACACAGTACAGTACGGTAGTTCACGGCTGTGGCTACCTCTGTGTCGGCACTCGGCAGTCCGTCCATAATTGTATACCACCTAACCGTGGTTTTTTTTTCTTTCTTCTTTATACATACATACTACGACATCTCTTTATCAACCAGTCTATATTAGCAGCAGACACAGTACAGTACGGTAGTTCACGGCTGTGGCTACCTCTGTGTCGGCACTCGGCAGTCCGTCCATAATTGTATACCACCTAACCGTGTTTTTTTTTTCTTTCTTCTTTATACATACATACTACGACATCTCTTTATCAACCAGTCTATATTAGCAGCAGACACAGTACAGTACGGTAGTTCACGGCTGTGGCTACCTCTGTGTCGGCACTCGGCAGTCCGTCCATAATTGTATACCACCTAACCGTGGTTTTTTTTTCTTTCTTCTTTATACATACATACTACGACATCTCTTTATCAACCAGTCTATATTAGCAGCAGACACAGTACAGTATGGTAGTTCACGGCTGTGGCTACCTCTGTGTCGGCACTCGGCAGTCCGTCCATAATTGTATACCACCTAACCGTGGTTTTTTTTTCTTTCTTCTTTATACATACATACTACGACATCTCTTTATCAACCAGTCTATATTAGCTATATGTCTATATGTGCTGATTGGGGAGGGTTTTTTGGAAGGGACATCCTGCGTGACACTGCAGTGCCACTCCTAAATGGGCCCGGTGTTTGTGTCGGCCACTAGGGTCGCTAATCTTACTCACACAGCTACCTCATTGCGCCTCTTTTTTTCTTTGCGTCATGTGCTGATTGGGGAGGGTTATATATATATATATATATATATATATATATATATATAAAAATAAAAAAATATATGGTTTACTTTCAATGAATAAAGTTAGCATCCAAATAATAATGTGTGGATCTGTGCACTAATCCCAGTGACAAACGGTCTTCAAATTAGAAATCCATTCACTTGCTAAATTATCTTCACATCAATTATTCTGATGCACAAGGGGGTTATTCAGACTCAGAAGCAGTTTTGCTAAAATATTGAAACTTCTACTGATAAAATCGCATGCTGGGAGCTGCCCAGCACAGGGCAAGTCCGCCCAGCATGTGTAGCGCCGTCCAATTTAATTTCAATCACATTGCAGAAATCTTTAATTAGAGGTTGACCCCTGTATACGCAGCCAAGCTGCATATGCAGACGCAATGCCGCCATGTTTCCCGTCGCAGGAAATACAGGCGACATCATCTGGCCGCCCCGAAAACGGCCATGACAACCTGCATTTCCTGCTCCACTGCCACACAAATGCTGCATCGCCGCCACTGAATGCCCGTCACCTGTCAATTACATTGCTATAGCATCCTTTCAGGATGCAATTGCATTGTGACCACCAACACGTGTGCGATACAATTGCAGCGCATGCGCAGACGGCCAATAACTATCTGTCTGTGATTTTAGCAAAATACTGACAGTCTGTGAATAGCTCCCAAGGTCTTTTCCTTCAATGAATTCTTAACTCTGCACTCTGAAGATACTTTTTGAAGCTCCAGAAGTGAATAGTATACAGTACCTTGCTAAAGTATTCACCCCCTTTGCATTTTTTATGTTTTGTTGCCTCACAACCTGGAATTAAAAAGGATTGTTTGAAGGTTTGCCTCATTTCATTCACAGAACATGGCTACAACTTTGAAGATTTTTTTTTTTTATTGTGAAGCAATATTGTGAAGCAAATAGGACAAAATAACATAAAACTTCAGCGTGCATAACTATTCACCACCCTATAGTCAGTACTTTGCAGAGCCACCTTTTGCTGCAATTACAGCTGCAAGTCGCTTTGGATAAGTCTCTATGAGCTTGCTACATCTTGACACTGGGATTTTTGCCCATTCCTCAAGGCAAAACTGCTCCAGCTCCTCCACATTGGATGGTTTCCGCTTGTGAACAATAATCTTCAAGTCTGACCACAGATTCTCAATTGGATTGAGATCTGGGCTTTGACTAGGCCATTCCAACACATTTAAATGTTTCCCCTTAAACCACTCAAGTGTTGTTGTAGCAGTATGCTTCGGGGCATTGTCCTGCTGGAAGGAGAACCTCGGTCCCAGTCTCAAATCACAGGCAGACTGAAACAGGTTTTGCTCAAGAATATCCCTGTATCCATCTTTCTCTTGACTTGAAACAGTTTCCCAGTCCCTGCTGCTGAAAAACATCCCCACAGCATGATACTGCCACCACCATGTTTCACTGTGGAGATGGTGTTCTTGGGGTGATGGGATGTGTTGGGTTCGCGCCAGACATAGCGTTTTCCTTGGTGGCTGAAAAGTTCAATTTTAGTCTCATCTGACCAGAGCACATTCCACCATACATTTGGGGAGTCGCCCACATGCCTTTTGGCAAACTCAAAATGTGCCTACTTACTTATAACACTAAGTATTGGCTTTTTTCTGGAGTGTATGGCTTATTGTGGTCACATGCACAGATTTACCAGTCTCTGCTGTGGAACTCTGCAGCTCCTTCAGGGTTACCTTTGGTCTATGTGCTGCCACTCTGATTAATGCCCTCCTTTCCTGGCCTGTGAGTTTTGGTGGCCGGCCCTCTCTTGGCAGGTTTGTTATGGTACCATGTTCTTTCCATTTGAAGATGATGGATTTGATGGTGCTCCGGGGAGTCATCAAAGATTTGTATATTTTTTTAGAACCCAACCCTGACTTGTACTTCTCAACAACTTTGTCCCTGACTTGTTTGGAAAGCTCCTTGGTCTTCATTGTGTGATGCCTCTTGCTTAGTGGTGTTGCAGCCTCTGAGGCCTTTCAGAAAAGGTGTGTTTATACTGACAGATCATGTGACACTTAGATTGCACACAGGTGGACTTCATTTCACTAATTATGTGACTTCTGAAGGTAATTGGCTACACCAGAACTTTTGAGGGGCTTCATAGCAAAGGGGGTGAATACATATGCACATGCCAATTTTCAGATTTTTATTTATAAAAATTATTTTTTATATATTTTTTTTTTTTTTCATTTTACTTCACTCAGCTTCAACTTAGACTATTTTGTGCATATCCATCACATACAATTCAGATAAAAAAAAAATATATATATATATATATATATATATATATATATATATATATATATATACAGATTGTAATGTAACAAAATAGGTAAAAAGCCAAGGGGGTGAATACTTTAGCAAGGCACTGTAATTTAATACCTTTAGCCATTAGATGGCAGCAGTACTTTAACGATAAAATATGAATTAGCTGTGCAAATAACATAACATATGATTAGATTAAAAAGCTATATTGTTTATATTCTAGCTAAATCACTATAACTTTTATTTAATCTATATCTATAACTTTATTTAGTAATAATGAAAGAGTCACTTATATCCCTTTTACACCGAGCCAAAAACCCAGGTTACTGCTGGGTCGACCCAGTTCGACTGTCGGTGTAAAAGGTTAAAAAAAAAAAAATGGGACGATTTTCACAGGAATCCTACCCGGATCCTGACCAGGGTCTAACACAGGAAGGTCCCAGGTAATGTGGCTGTGTAAACGGTCGCGTCCCAGGTTAGGAGATCCGGGTAGCACCAAAAGACACTGATTGGAGCTTCTGAGGCACTGGTAGATGATGTCATCTGTCTGGGCCCTGCAAACAGAGGAGAGAGATGCATGGCAAACCAGCACAGAGAAGGGAAACATCTCACAGCCTGAACCAACAGCAGCTGACATCCCACACCCTGGCAGCCACAGACACATTTTGTACCACCCCCTGTCAATCATCTGCAGTCCAGCCCAGACAGAAAGGTAGCCTCAGCAACATGGTGAACAATGGTGGTCATTCCGAGTTGTTCGCTCGGTAAATTTCTTCGCATCGCAGCGTTTTTTCGCTTAGTGCGCATGCGCAATGTTCGCACTGCGACTGCGCCAAGTAAATTTGCTATGCAGTTAGGTATTTTACTCATGGTTTTTTCATCGTTCTGGCGATCGTAATGTGATTGACAGGAAGTGGGTGTTTCTGGGCGGAAACAGGCCGTTTTATGGGTGTGCGCGAAAAAACGCTACCGTTTTAAGAAAAAACGCGGGAGTGGCTGGAGAAACGGAGGAGTGTCTGGGCGAACGCTGGGTGTGTTTATGACGTCAAACCAGGAATGACAAGCACTGAACTGATCGCAGATGCCGAGTAAGTCTGGAGCTACTCAGAAACTGCTAAGAGGTGTGTAGTCGCAATTTAGAGAATCTTTCGTTCGCAATTTTAAGAAGCTAAGATTCACTCCCAGTAGGCGTCGGCTTAGCGTGTGCAATGCTGCTAAAAACAGCTTGCGAGCGAACAACTCGGAATGACCCCCATTATTGTGAGCTGTGAGCAAAATTGACTGGAAATTACTTTACATTAATGTTATTGAAGTTAACAAAACTGTAGGAACAAAAACAAGCCCAAATTATATGATTTTAGTTGTGTTTAGCAATTTTTTAAAAAGAAATCCAGATCCAAAACTAAAACACGTAAGTGTGGTTTTGCCATAAACAAAAGACAAGAACAAAACACTGAGGTCAGTTTTGGCAAAACCAAAACCAAAAACACGAGGAAACCAAATACTGTACATGGAGAATTATTTCCATGAGTAAAGCATCTAGTAAAATATCTGTGATTGCATAGTAAACTCAGAAGCAGGGACGGACTGGCATTCGTCAACGGCGTGGCCTAATCGTGGAGGTGTGGTCGCGCCCCCTGATGTAAATGATGGCACTGACTCAGATTTGGGGGTGCTACCATGCCCCCCAGACACATGCAAATCCAGAGACGGGACACATGTGTTCGCTCACCCCCACCACACCTCCACAGGCCAAAAAAAGTGTTGCTGCTGCTAAGTGGCTGGCTGAAGAAGCTGCTGTTCACAGGTAAGGGGGGCACGGAGGATGGTGGCAGATCTGGGCCCCCCCTCTTGGCGGCACTGGGTGTGTGAACAGCAGAGGGGGTGCACAGACACGGCGCGCAGTGTCGTGCCGAGAGTCAGGGGGCGTGGACTCACAGCTTACCCCTATTTTATTATTATATTAAAACACACACTGCGGATTGAGGGAGGCACGTGGAGACGGCCCACGGGGTCGTGCCGCTAGCCTGTGGGGCATGGACTCGTGGCATGCCCCCATTTTCCTACAGACACAGGCTTCGGGTGGGGAAGGGCGGCCAGACCAGAGAGCCGTAAGCTGCCCTGCTCACAGCCATCCCAACTCTCTGTGGGACCAGACCAGCCCAAAAGACCATTGGCCCTTCTGGCAAATGCCAGAAGTGCCAGATTGGCTGTCCAGCCCTGCTCAGAAGTAAGGCTGTATGAATAGCTAGGAGTATTAGATATAAACGAACACACCAGAATAGCATCAGCCATCCAATAGGAATAATGGTTACAACATTTAACAGGTACAATACTTTATTTCATATTGTGAGGAGTAATTGTTATATTGTATATATTAAATTGTTTTAGCTTAAATTTTTTTTTGTGCTGCTGTAAATGAGTTGTCTACAATAGACGGAGGTAAAAACTACAATGAAGCATTACATAGGAAGACTGCACTATGAAATATTTATATGAACTGTTAGTGTAGCGTGTTAGAGCGCTTTAAGGCAGTGTAAACACAGAAGGGGGAGGGAAGACACTAGAAATTAGGACTTAGTCAGTCAGTCAGTCAGTCATGTTAGCAATATACAAAGCATATTTCAAAAATGAAAATTTCATTAATTTATGAAAATACATTGCATGCAGAAATGCAGCTATTTTCAGTTTGCACAAATGTGTAAATTTGTCTCCATACATCCGTGTACTCCAACTCCATCTGTCTACTTCTGTGGAATATGGAGCCCATTTATCAATAATCACTTGGCAATGTAATCTGGGCATGATATTAGTCACCAAAATCGCATTGCAGGATGTGATTACACATCCACATGTATGAAGCAGAATGCGCTGGGACCGAGGCTCCGAAACAAGGGCAGAATAACCAGGGGCACAACTTTCAAATGTGACATGGGGACTTATTCAGAGATGTACACAATGCGGGTGTACACAGTCAAGCGATTTTTGCATTGCAGCTGCACTTGGGGTCACCATTGAAAAGGAGGGGGTGACTGCTGGTACTGCAGTACTGGGCTTTTGCAGCTGCAAATGAAGATATCTGTACAGAAATGTCCTCAACAAAATGGCTGACAAAATGGAGAAGACAACAAAAACAACAATATGGATGAACAAATACATAGGAAGACACGAAAACATCACGTTTAACATAAGTCAGGGAGAAGGCAACATTATGTCGACAGCTTCATGGCAGACCAAGTAGCACACTGGGAATAAAACTCCAGATGACAGTGGTGAGGTAGGGCATTGGTATTTATATTTGTGAGAGGAAGGTGGCTGGGGTATATGTGTGTGAGAGGGAGGAAAATGCGGCAGAGTTGGGGTATATGTGCGAGAGGGAGGTGGATGAGTCAGGGCTGTGTGTGTGTGTGTGTAAGAGGGTGGGAGGGAGATGGGCTATATGTGTGTGTGTGTGTGTGTGTGTGTGTGTGTGTGTGTGTGTGTGTGTGTATTCATATTCCTATTCCATGACCCGGACAGCACACAAAGACTCGTGGGACAATTTACATAGTGGGGACCTCAAATGAGGTCCCTATGAGGTGATAATAAAGTCATGTCTGAATTACCCAGCAACAAAATTGGGCATGTTCCTGATAATCACATTCACCAGACCATATTGTGTGTAAGTGTGTGCAATGCAGATGGTGTGTTAAAGCAGCCAGTCGGTCCCCGAGATAATATTTCTTTTTCGGGCTCTGCAGTTGTGCCAGGTGGCCACTGGGGGGACACCGCTGCCTCCATCAGCAGCGCCAGGGCCTCTTCCCAGAATTTTCATAGTTGCTTCAGTTGTGCAAGGTGGCCACCAGGGGGTGCAGCATGTGCACTTCTCCCTATGTCCCAAATGGCAGCATGGCCTCCATCAGCCACGCTGGGGGCCCTTCCCAGAATTTCTCTGCATGCTAAAGTTAAGCAATGCAACCATTGGGGTGCACCACTGGTGCACGTCTCCCTATGTTCTCAATGGCCATATGGACTCCATCAGCCACACTGGGGGCCCTTCCTAGAACTTTTTCATGCACTGCAGTTGTGCCAGTTGGCCACTGGGGGAGGGATGCACTTCTCCCTATGTCCCGGTGGCCACATGACGTCTATCAGCAGTGCCGGGAGCTCTTCCCAGAAATTTTCCACGCACTGCAGATGAGCCAGATGGCCACTGGGGAGTGCGACATGGATACACTTTTCCCTATGTTCCTGCATGGCCTCTATCAGCCTTGCCACGGGCCCTTCCCAGAATTTTCCCAGGCGCTGGAGTGGTGCTAGTTGGCCCATCTCTAGTTTGCTTCCATTTCCAAGACAACCCGAGCTGAGCTCCAGAAGCCTTGAAAAACTCTCTACATACAAGCGCCCCACTTAGAGAGTGAGGCTTGCTGCAAGCTCAGCTCTGCTGGGACCCCCTGGTTTCGGAGCTAAGTAATGCAATGGAAGTCCCCCTGATGAGTGTGGAAAGCCATCTCTTGGGTCAGGACACACTTCCAAGAGCCTGGGTAAAATCGGAGCGTGTGCTGCAAAAGTGATGTGCAGGCCACTTTTTCGACTATTCCCAAGAGAACCAAACTGAGACAATCATAGGTGAAAACTGAAAAAATGTAAAAGCCAGAAAAGAGCAAACAGAGGAAAAAGGGCCTTTTTTCTGCAACCTGATGTGCCACCCAGCATCCCACTTTGAACGGGTGTAGTATGGTATGCCGGCGGCCGGGCTCCTGGGGACCAGCAGCAGAAAACCAAAGGATTAGGTGCCATCGAAGGGAGTATTGAATAGAAGATAGGTTAAGTAATAAAAGGAAAAGCACATGAGGGAAGAGGTCCCTGCTCATGAAAGCTTACATTCTAAAGGGGATGGGCATATAGACAGGGGCATATAGACAGGGGTGACTCAGATGGGGTAGAAAGTGAGCATGGGACAGAGGGCTTAGGATGAGACACGGCTGAGTTTGGTGAAGAAGTGGGTCTTGAAAGCCCGTTTGAAGTTTTCTAGAGAGGAGGAGAGTCTTAAGGGTAGAGGTATAGAATTCCATAAAAAGGGAGAAGCACATGAAAAATTTCGAAGGTAGGAGCGGGAAGAGGTAATTAGTATGCAGGAGAGGCGGTGTACTTTAATGGAGCGAAGATGATGGGCAGGAGTGTAAAGGGAGATAACGTCAGAGATGTAAATGGGAGAGGAGTGGGTGAGGGCTTTGTAAGTGAGAGTGAGAAGCTTGAAATGGATTATGAAGGGAAAGAGGGGCCAGTAAAGACCTTGTAAGAGAAGGGAGGTGGGCGTAGTATGTTTGGTGAAGAAGATGAGCCGGGCAACAGCATTTAGGATATATTGGAGTGGATAGAGGCAGTTGCCTGGGACGCCAAATAGGAGATTACAGTAGTCTAGTCTTGAGATGACCAGTGAGTGGATAAGGTCTTAGTAGCACATTTGGGGGCTAGAGGAGATAGTAGTGCCATCAACAGATGAAATTCTGGGTGGTGAGGTTGTGCAGGAGGGTGGGAAGATGATCAGCTCAGTCTTAGATATGTTAAGTTTAAGAAAGCGCTGGGACATCCAAGAAGAGACAGCAGAGAGACAGCTGGATATACGAGTGAGGAAAGCATTTGAGTATCATCAGCACAGAAATAATATTGTAATTCAAAAGAGCTAATGAGCTCACCTAAAGAGAGAAAAGAAGCGAACCAAGAACAGAACCTTGGGGGACACCTATAGTTATTGGAAGTGGGTGGGAGGTGGAATCATTAGAGGAACCAGAGAAAAAACGGCAAGAGAGGTAGGATAATAGTCAGGAGAGAGAGGAGACCATTGCATGCTTGAATGCAGAGGGGACAGTGCCTGGTGAGAGGGAGAGATTGAGGTGGTGGGAAAGATGGGAACAGGCAGAGAGAGAGAGGTAGCGGAGGAGGTGGGAGGAGATAGGGTCAAGTGGGGTGGTGGAAGTGAGATTGGATGAGGTTTATGACTTCCTCACCAGATACATGGGAGAAAGATGTCAGAGTTAGTAAGAGGGATGGGCAGTCAATTTTGGATGTGAAGTAAATGGCAAAGTCAAGAGCAGAAAGTTAAGAGGGAAAATGAGGTGGGGTGGGCAGAGGAGGTAGTTAAAAGTGGCAAAGAGGAATCGGGGGTTCGAAGACTGGGAGGAGTCGAGGTTCTTGAAGTTTGACTGTTTAGCGAGGGAAAGGGCAGCACAGAAGGATGACATCATAATTTTGAAATGGAGTGAGTCTGCCTTAAAGCATGATTTCCTCCACTGTCACTTGTCAGTATGTGAGCATTTTTGCAGATATCTGGTGCATTTGGTGTGCCAGGGTTGAGGTGTTGATCTGTGAGAAAGACAGTATAGGAGAGGGAAGTGAGTCGAGCAGGGATGATAGGGAAGTGGTATTGATAGCCTCAATGTTACATTGGAAAATATGAATACCATCGACATCGGAAAACACAAAAATCAAAAACGCGGCATCTTAGTAATTACCAATTATGGACTAAAAAAATTACAGAAAACACGAACGATCAAAATCAAGTTCAAACTCTAACCAATTCGGCAGAAATACGTATCTTAGTAAATATACCCCTAAATGTCCAGATTACTGATTCGGGAGTGGTTTCATGTGTAAAATAAGAGGAATCTACACATCAAAAGGTTAGTTTTACCCTACTGATGAGTTGTTGTCGCCATAGAAATCCTGTTCAGTATGAGAGGTACCACAGGTTCAGACATTTGGTGGCAGCTCTGCATTGACCGCTGAGAAGCCAATGAGACAGAGCTACGATCTGTGGGATTATGACTGAGCGCCTCTTAATCAGACTGCTCTCTAAGTGCGACAATACCGCAGCTCTGCAGAGCCACAGTTGGCATTGGATAGCTGGATCTGTCTGGGTGCCAAAGGTCCGGCACGTAGGGCCTCTCACCATTGGACTGGAGTGTGGATGGAAGTGGGCCAACCTCTCTACCACAGCGCATAGCATGTTCGCTGGGCAAACAGTGCTAAATCATCTGTTAATTACCTGATTCTGTTTAGGGTTTTGTGTGTAGCAGAGCAGCTCCCTTGCTGTGATTTTTTTAAAGTTATCTCTTAAGACAAGCTTTTGTTGAACAGGGGTGGGTGAGTGGAGCATCCCCCAAATGCCGCACACCCAATGTCTGCTTATGACCGTGGGGCTACTTGGCTAGTTCGGACAGACTGGGACGGGAGTTGCTGCCTGTGGAACAGGGCCCTCTCACGCAATCAAAGTCCCAGCTGGATAACTTAGAAGACGACTCCTTAGTCGGTGCAAGGCCTTTGTGTCACTGTCGGCCAGAGGTCTGGTCTACCAAGCCCCCATGGTGGCTCCCTCCCAGGCTAAATATTTGTGGAGGGGCACGGTGAGAGGAGGTGCGAACAACCTTTCCCGGTCTTAAAAGTGGGGATTTCTCATCGGATGAAGGGCACTCCTCTGCGGACGAGAAGGAGCAAGGTAATTTTCCACCCACAAAAAACTTGTTCTGGGTCCCAATCAGCACCCCCATTGCCAGGCCATAGAGGGTTCTCCCCTAGTCTGCTCATCCTCTGTGAAAGCTCCTTTCCGCGCTTAATATTCAGTGGACTACCCCTCACCAGGCGCAGGCTTAACAGTAAGGGGGCTTGTGAGGGGCGGCATTGACGATGGGAAACACACAAGGGAAAAAGCTGAGAGGACCGGTTATTTACATTTTTTGATGCACTGCAGTGGCACCAGGCAACTAGTGGGGAGGGCTGCAGCAAGGATCGAGGGAAAAACCTGCACCCAACAGCCCGGGGACTTTTTTAGTGGTTTTTTTTTTCCTGCCGTTAATAGTGCATGTCAGTGCAACTGATGGCCCAGGTACTATATATTTATATATTTATTTTGCTTGTTTTTGCCCCATGTTCTGCAGTGGCAGATAGGAATATTGGGCCACCCCACAAGCTGCACTCGACAGCCCAGGTACTAATCCCATTTTGTTTTTTTGTTTTGTTCTTTTGGGGGCAGATAGGGGTTGTACAGTATGTGTTTTTAACTTCTTCCCAGGCACTGCAGTGTCAGATGGGGACATTGGACAACCCCACCATCTGCAACTGACAGACCTGGTACTTTTCCCATTTTGTTTTCAGGTTTTTGGGGGTATAGGTTTTGGGAGATTTTGTGTTTTTTTCTTAGGTGCTGCAGTGGCAGTGGGGATATTGACAACCACACTGCCTGCAACCAATGACCTGGGTACTTTTCCTTGGGTTTTTTGGGGTGGGGCAGATTTGTTTGTTTTTTCCTCCTAGATGCTGCAGCGGTGGATAGGGATATTGGACAACCCTGTCACTTGCAACAGATGGTCAGGGTACTTGTCCAGTTTTGTTTTGGAGGTTTGTTGGGGTTGTGATTTTGATCCCGGAAGTCCTTGGTTTGTTTATCCCCTTTAGAAAATGGATGCAGACAGGGCAGACAGTAAAATGGATGGCAGTGTCAAAGACTGTCAGGCTTGGATTTTTTGTGAATTGCGTCTAGGTGTGAACACATGGGTGGAGCGTGGAAGGCTGGGTTGGAAACTAGGCCGCTTGTTGTAATTATTCCATATGCAGAATAGGAGAGCAAAGAGAGATGAAGTAGTTCAGTATTTACTTGGTGGTGCAGTGTAGAGCAGGACCAGCTACACAGGATTGCTGGAACATGACCAGCTACTGTACTTAGACTTAGATGCTGGGATGCGGAGCAATTCCAGCTATACTGAATTGCTGGATTGCAACCAGCTATTTAGATTTAGCTGCTGGACATGCAGAACAATACCAGCTACACTGGATTGCTGGTGGGAGTCAGTGAGTGCTGAAATAACAGCTGCACCAGAGTCCATAAACAGAATGCCACCTAGAGTACTTATCCCGTTTTGATTTTGGACGTTTTTGTGGGGGTTGTGTTTTTCCCCCCAGGTGCTGCAGCGGCAGATGGGGATATTGGACAACCCCACCACCTGCAACTGATGGCCCGAGATACTTGAGGAAATCACTCAGCAGGAGACTTAGCAGGAGTATAGACAACAAAGCACTGAAGCTTGGTTGTTCCCCCAGTGGTGTCATATGCCAGGTGCGGGGGTGTGGCCCGCACTTGGGTGTCAACCTCAGAAGGGGTGACACCAAAGTGCCAGCTGTTCTGCAGTGGCAGGAGCTGGGTGCTGCAGTGTGATATTCACCTCATATTGCGATACCTGGGATATTCCTGTCATACATGAAGAACCAGCACTCCAGGGGCAGCCCAGTCTCCAGGGGCAGCCAGCATCTCCAGGGATGCTGGATACGCCGCCAAAGTGAAGAAACGGACACCCACAAAGTGGCCACACCCCTTTTGTTAGTCCATGCCCCCTTTTCTGGTGGCTGTGCTGGAGGCGTGGGAGGAGCAGTGCAGAGTGCACACCGGGTTTCACCACACTTGGTGACGCCTCTGTTTCACCGCTGATGTGGCTTCCTGTCTACCCCCATTGGTGCTTCAGCAGGCATGTGACTCAGTCTAAGATGGCAGCGCCCAGTGCCAACAGCGGTCTGCAGCCGCCGACTATGACATATAACTGCTGCATCGCTGAACGGGTGAGGTGAGAGAGTTCCCGCCATGGCAGCACTGTGTGCACTTATTTTGTTACACTATCTTTCCAATTCATCTGAGTTGAGCAGTTTGGATGACAGCAGCAGGGATGAGATGTCTTGTCATGGGAGACAGGCACTGGAAGAGACCAAGGGTTCCTCCATGGAGAGAGGCCTAAACCGTCAGATGCCCCAAATCATGTTGGTCCACGTCCTTAATCAAAAAGGGGATAGTTCAAGAGCATATACTAAAAAAAACTTCTGCCTAGGATGCGAGAGGCCATACTCAAAAATTGTATGGCACATGGAAGCTCTCAATACCATAGGCTATCTGTAGTAGTGAGGGCACTGAACTTTCCAAAGTGCTCCAGGGAAAGGTCAGTGCAACTTGATCTGATTTGCTACAGGGAAAGTTTGCTCATAATATTAGGGTTCTCCATGAGGGCAGTGTGAGGATACGGATTCTCTGATCACTCAGGTAAACAGTTTAGTGAAGTGGCAAATGCCCTTTATTGTAAAAATACACACACAGTACACAATAACATTAACAATTACAAGCCAGGATGGTATCTTACTTACTAAGTCCCCATAGTAGTTTAGAATTACAGATGCCTGCAATCTCCTACTGTTACACACTGGCCGTGGTTCTGTGTCCCCTGGTCTAGGATACCAGCTCACACAGCGTCCTGCACCACGGATTATGCCTAGTCAGTGTCTGCACTTCAGAGGTACATCCACTCTCTGACCTTCTGTGCAGCTCTCTCCCTCAGTGCACGTCCAGTAGCCTTTTGAAACCAGTGGATCCCAACAATGCTTCTAGAGGCCCGTACACACTGGTCGATATATATCGGCCGTTCTCTTGAACGGCCGATATATCGCGGGACCGTCGGCCAGTGTGTACGGCCGATACGTCTGTGAACTCCGTCATTCACACACGTATCGCGTCGGCCGCGCAGCACAGCCGACGGCCAATATATCTACCGATATATTGTCGCGTCGCTGTGTGTGTACGGGGCGGTCGGCCGACTGCCCGTACACATGCTGCGGCGGCCGGCGGTGATTGACAGCTGAACTGGGCGGGCGTGTGTACACGCCCGCCCAGTTCATGACGTCAGTCCCCGACGGATCGGGCAGTGTGTATGCACAGCACACTGCCCGATCCGTCCATAGATATATCTGCAGATCAGTTGATCTGCAGATATATCTATTAGTGTGTACCCACCTTATGCCTCAGCACACTGGAAGCACTATCTTACCAGTAGCTTTCAGAAGCCAAACACATCATTCCTCTCAGGCCAGGAACTCCCGTGCACCCTCTCAATAGCCCCCTGTTTGCTATTTTAAAACCTTTGTCTTTTCCACCATGAGACGACACCCCCTGGCTCTGTATTGGGTGAGTTACATTAAGGGGCTGACTACAGAATAGACCTACTTTCACATGTCCAGGCATGTCCCCTGGCCACACTAGATGTTAACTAAATTAACCTTACTTAATGAATCTGATTATTTGGTCTGGAATCCATTGTGTGGGGAAGAATGAGGGGGGTGTATGGACGGGTGGTATTCATGTGACCGGCGGTCGGGAGACCTCCTCCAGCATCCCGACCCCTCACTATCCCGATGGTCGGCATGCCGATCAACAGGGACCATTTCCACTCGTGGGTGTTCACGACACCCTTAGAGTGGCTTGCTGCACTCGCCCCTCCCCGCCTGGATCCCGCCATCGGTATGCTGCCGGGATCCCGGCGTCGGTATGCTGACCGGCGGTCAGCCATACTACACCCGTATGGACTGACATCTGAGACTGGCTGTATCTACCCAACAGCAAACACACAGGTTATCTGAGCAGTCACATGGGGGGAACATTATTTTACAACTATAACACAATAACCAATACATTCATATATATACATCGTCATATGCATCCTGTACAAAACATCAGGCTAGAGATATTATTCCCTGATAAGCACAAACACATAACAGAGGGATTATGTTTCACAATAATATGTGATGTCCATTTCCACAGTTCTATTGGGAATCCAGGCAGCATACTGTATAGGTGATAACAAAGTTCTTTCCTGTCCCTTTGCACTTACGCACCGAATCCAGAAACAGGCTGGCAAAAAGTACTCCTCATGAGCCAGCTGGGACTGAGTCCGTTACAGGCAGAACTATACTACTACTGTGCAATCAGCTGGTCGAAGCAGTGAGTCTGCAAGATTTTATGCACTGACACTGTCAAGGCCTATTCTCCAGATGACACATGCGACAACATGTGAAGAGGTGCCCACTTCACAAACCCCAAATCCAACAGAACCAGGGACCAGTCTCTATGCATTTATGCCACACCCATTCCACCAGGTGTTGGTACTGGCCTCTGGTTGTTGAGTTCAAATAATTATGATGATGTGGTACCTGTGATCAAGGGGGATTGCTGCATTATGCAGTTGTGGCAGCATGTCTTCAACCGACTGGGGTCTGTTGTTGGAAAGCATGAGTACATCCTCTAGGAGCTCAAAGAGGTGGTGTAGCTTCTGCTGCATACAATGAGGGTCACTCCAATGTGGAGCATATTTCATTCACCCACCTAACTTCTTTCATGTGGTGTATGCCGTTGGGAGCCTGGCTGACTATAATGACAAGACGAGCACCTATAAGGTGCCCTCACTGGCCCTGAAGGTAGGCCACAGCTTGCAAAAGTTTTCTTCCATGGTCGAGTGTCAGGCACTGATGGATGGAAGTGCCCTGACAGTGGAGAGTGCACAGAGCTTCAGGAAGCTTTAGGAAGTGGAGTGGAGTGAGCCCATCTCAATTGCTGCCCTGTAGAGTTAAAATGGAATGTCCTGCTCCTCCTACTTTTCACTGATGATGTGAAGTGCTTGAACATGTATCTCACTGACCAGCAGCGGGAGTATATTGATGGGTTGTCCGCCCACTGTTCCATGAAGCAGTGGTCGATGCTTGCCAAGGTCTCACTCATGTAGTTGATTCTCTTCAAGCGAAAGAGGGAAGGTGAGATTTCCAAGATACAGCTATCATCCTTTGTATCACAGCACACAGCCAACCCTCAGGGCAAGGTGGCCCAGGCCTGTTGGGGCTGGAGAAGTTGCTCTGCACCACTTCACCTGTATTGAGATACCTGGGAAAAGAGGCAGGAAAGTTCCCATCCCGTTATCTCCATGCATGCAAAAAGCGATGGACTAAGAGGCAGGCAAAATGTGGTGTCACTCCCCCAACAATGTCTAATATGTTGGTCAGGCCAGCCGCCTCATCACACCTCAGGGGATCTGACTGCATCCATCTATATGCCCTGAAGTGTGGGGCCAAGCATCCCAAAGCACTGTTCCCTTACCATTTCCTGGAAGGTACCCTGCAGCTGGCCAAGTTGAGCAAGCTCTTCCTGGCCCTTGAGCAAGGGAGAATGGCTGAATTCAGGGGCAGTCTGGAAGAGATATGCATTGACCCAGATGTAAGTATAACTAGAAAGGTGGCTCCATAGACTGATAGTTTATGTAGGATGGTGTGACCATGGTTCACTGTCCATCTCTATTTCCAGAACCAACCCAGATGGTAAGTGACAACTCTGGGGATGAGCCAGAGAGGCAAGCCAGCAAAGTGACTGTGATGCACATCGATAAAGAAGCAGACAGCGTTGTGGTGGCAGAGGAAGATGCTCATAAAGGTCTGTATGACCATCTATACTATTAGGGGACAACCTTGGCAGGTGATAATTTTGCGGGATTACTGTCCTTTCCCCCCACATAGGTGATGGCAGTGGTGCTAAGAAGAAACCATGGACCCAGGAGGTAGTGAAAGCTGTTGAAATACACATGATGCAGTTAAACCACTTCTGCAAGGTTCCAGGCAAGAAGGACTGTGATGCATGCTTAAGGACTGAATCTCACGTGCTGAAGGTTCCACACTGTTCTATATAAAGAACCGAAAAACTGCTACAATGAGCAAAAGCCTGACATGAATAAAATTCCTTCAGGTCCCACCTAGGGGGATCTTCTTTCTTGGGTCAACCCCGAAATGAGCAAATCTAAATGGATGTAGTTGCACCAAGTGGGTGCTGCATCTGCACTTCTCCCTATGTTCCCGCATGGCCTCCATCAGCCGTGCCAGGAACCCTTCTTAGAATTCTCCCATGCACTGCCATTGGGCCGGGTGGTTACTGGGGGGTGCCGAATGTGCACTTCTCCCTATGTTCCCGCATAGCCTTTATCAGCTGTGCTGGTAGACTTTCCCAGAATTGTCCTATGCACTGCAGTTGTGCCAAGTGGCCACCGGGAAGCGCCACGTGTGCAATTCCCTCTCTGGTCCTGCATGGCCATCTGCAGCTACAGTATATGAGCATCCTCACAAAACTGGTATGGGATGAAGTTGTGTAACCAGTGGTCAGAGAACGCCGGTCACTATACCGACACCGGTATCCCGGCCTACTCGGAGTCTGACAGTCGGCATGCTGACTAATAGACACTTTTCCCACTAGTGGGTGTCAAATACACCCATACTGTAGAAATAGAACCTGTGGAGAGTGCAAGGGGCTTTGTTGCGCTCACCCGAACCCTACCCTACTGGTATACCTGAATAGGTCCGCATGAGGTGTAGGAGCCCCCGGTTCCTGTTATCTCATAAATCTAAATGTAGGCATGCCCGGACCATTTGTGAGGTGGGCCGCAGTGGCTGCGTGACATCACATGCAGCAGCCGCTGCAAGTCTAAACATTGCCATGTTTAGATGGTAGCCATCTGTCTTTGCAGTAAGACTGCATAGTCAGAGGGCTACCCTTATCATACGAAGTGCTCGCATGTTAGTGGGGGGGGGGGAGGACCTATGCAGGGTGGCCTTGCCCTGTTCTGGGTGCCCCCGCATGTTAGTGTAATGAGTTGTAGTTGTACGAATAGTAACACAACTACAACTCATGCTGAATCAGGGCCACATACCATTGCTTAATTTTCTTTCGACAGTCAACAGCAGCAGATTATGAATAGGGATAATTTATCCAGCTGTATATTAATATCAATCATGTCACTGTACATTTGAATGGATCTCTATATTTGACAAGTCAATGATACTTCGGGCAACACAAGGTTAATTTAGTATAGCTGCCCTGATCCCAGATTACTAGTTATTGCTACCACCTCCAGTTTGGATGCTCCTGAAGAAAAGACTAGCTAGCATGCAGGGGTTAAAGTGAGCCAGACAGGGCAGAACTGCGTTCCGTCATTTCCACCTCCTCCAGCCCACCTAACCCAAGAAGTCAGCCCGGAGCCGCAGAGAGATGCCGGATGCCCTCTGAGATTTTGTTGCCACTGGGCGCCCGACTCCTTCCCCACAGCAGCTCCCGGAGGGGGGAGTTCACTCCTGAGCTCTGGCTTTCGGCTCTGGCTGTGTGCACTATGGGAGAGACGTTATGATGTAGGACCACTTAGAGCACTGCTATCATGTCTGCATGGCTCTTGCTCACCCTGCTCACTATATAAGTCTTTATCAGTGCCATTTTCTCCTGCAGCTCAGTCCTATTACTTCCCCGCAAATAACAGTATCAAAACAGTATATAAAAAATAAACACTCAGAGGAGTTTTATTAACCCTGCAAAAGGGGGTTACAGGTGGTTGAGTGAGCGACTGCACCCAAAACTCCCCTCCCTTCCATCAGTCCCCCATGTGTGGAGGGCACGCCCACTTCGTGGCCACACAGAAGATACTGTTTTTAGTATTTCCTAATGAGGTGGGCTGCCCACACCTACCTGTATTGACCATACCTCCTTTCAGTACCAGGGCTTAGCTCATTCTGATGTGGCTGAGGCAGAGGCTAGGGCATCTATATGTGTGAGAGGGAGGTGGCTTGTATAGGAGCATATATGTGTGAGAAGTAGGTGGCTTTGTATATACAGTATGTGGAAGATGTAGGTGGTTGGGTATATATGTGTGAAAGGTAAGAGGATAGGGTATATATGTGCGGGAGGGAGGTGGCTGGGGCAGGCTGTTATATGTGTGTGAGAGGGAGGTGGCTGGGGCAGGCTGTTATATGTCTGTGAGAGGGAGGTGGCTGGGAGAGACTCGGTATATCTGTGTGAGAGGTAGGTGGCTGAGGGAGGTTGGGTATATGTGTGTGAGAGGGAGGTGGCTGGGGGAGGTTGGGTATATGTGTGTGAGGGAGGTGGTTGGTGTGTGTGTGAGGTGGAGCTGCTGTGAGGTGGGCGGCTGGTCCCAGTGACAGGGTGCGGCAGGCGGCGGGACGGCGACGGGGCGCGACCATGGAGGAGCTTGGATCCGAAAGAATTTGGGTTTCTCCAGTCAGCGCCCAGGGATTTAAACCTGGCGCCAATTGCGAGCCAATCCCAGCTCACGGATTGGCGTCCAATAGGAAGCTGCCACGGCGGGCCAATCAGCACTCGTCGCTGCGGACCAATGGGAGCCCACCGTGTCATCACTCCGCCTCCTCCCAGCGTCTTATATTAGGCGTTGAGCAGCGGCGGAGCTCAGTCCAGAGTCGGAGCGGGAGCAGAGAAGTGCTCCAGAAGTGGACGAAGATTCAGCGGCGGAAGAAGACACAGCAGCGGTGGAGGAAGATCCAGCGGCGGCAAGAGAAGAGTCCCCAGTGGGAGAAGATGCGGCTGCGGCGGAAGAAGAGCCACCAGCGGGAGGAGACCGGCGGAGAGTGCTGCAGCATGTGGAATGCAAGAGAGCTGACGAAGCACCCCGCTGCAGCCTCTCCCAACGGTCAGGGTAAAGGCCCTTGGGCCGCTACCACCTACCTATTAATCCTCCTAGACCACTGGGTTGTCAGGCATTAGGCCTGTGGGCATAGACAGGCAATAAGCCTGAGTGTTAGCTAGGAGTAAGGGGCCACCACATTGTCATTTGCATGCAAGAAAACCTTTTACCAAGGTGGGACAGGCGCTTGTCAATTAGTTGCTGCACTAAGCAGCCACTAAAGAAACAGGTAAGTCACTCATGAGATTAACTAAACGCAACAAATGGAAAGCGGCGCTAATACTGTGAAATGACTGGATTGAACCTGATTAAAATAATCATACCATTTAATTCATCAATATAAAACAATGTAAAAATGAGAATACAACTCGTTCTATGGGTATCGTAATTAGGGGGTCATTCCGAGTTGATTGCTAGTTGCATTCGTTCGCTGTGCAGCGATGAGGCAAAAAAACGGCACTTCTGCGCATGCATATGATGCGCAATGCGCACGCGCGACGTACTATTACAACGACCGATGTAGTTTCACACAGGGTCTAGCGAAGCTTTTCAGTCGCACTGCTGGCCGCAGAGCGATTGCCATGAAGTGGGCGTTTCTGGGTGTCAACTGACCGTTTTCAGGGAGTGTTCGGGAAAACGCAGGTGTGCCAGGAAAAATGCAGGCATGGCTGGCCGAACGCAGGGCGGGTTTGTGACGTCAAAACAGGAACTAAACAGTGTGAGGTGATCGCAAGCGCTGAGTAGCTTTAGAGCTACTCAGAAACTGCACAACAAAAACTTTGTAGCCGCTCTGCGATCCTTTCGTTCGCACTTCTGCTAAGCTAAAATACACTCCCAGTGGGCGGCGGCATAGCGTTTGCACAGCTGCTAAAAACTGCTAGCGAGCGATCAACTCGGAATGACCACCTTAGTGAGTATCACGCATATGATATACAAGTTTCAAATAGTCATAAAATTGTGAACATTCAATACACCTTCTTTGCTCCTTTATTTGTACTTATGTTAATTGGACTGATGGCATCTGTTCCATTAAGTTACCCCTATTGGGTCCAAAGCAGTCTCTGTTTGTTCTAAACACAGCACAGTTCAGCAACAGAGATATAGGGGGTCATTCCGAGTTGTTCGCTCGTTGCCGATTTTCGCAACGGAGCGATTAAGGCAAAAATGCGCATGCGCATGGTACACAGTGCGCACGCGCTAAGTATTTTAGCACAAAACAAAGTAGATTTACTCACGTCCGAATGAAGAATTTTCATTGTTGAAGTGATCGGAGTGTGATTGACAGGAAGTGGGTGTTTCTGGGCAGAAACTGACCGTTTTCTGAGAGTGTGCGGAAAAACGCAGGCGTGCCAGGATAAAACATGGGAGTGTCTGGAGAAACGGGGGAGTGGCTGGCCGAACGCAGGGCGTGTTTGAGACGTCATACCAGGAACGAAACGGGCTGAGCTGATCGCAGTGTAGGAGTAAGTCTCGAGCTACTCAGAAACTGCTAAGAATTTTCTATTCGCAATTCTGCTAATCTTTCGTTCGCAATTCTGCTATGCTAAGATACAGAGGGCGGCGGTCTAGCATGTGTAATGCTGCTAAAATCTGCTAGCGAGCGAACAACTCGGAATGACCCTCATAGTTACCAATCACCGTTCGTTAGAGGTGGAAAAGCATCCATTAGATTGAGTCCTTGCTTGGAATCTTATATCCTCATTTGGTGCTGGTGATGCTGCTGATTTCACTCTTAGTGCATGAGACAATGGGGGTCATTCCGAGTTGTTCACTCATTGTCGATTTTCGCTATGCTGCGATTTGTTGCAAAATGCACATGCGCAAGGCACGCTAGGCGCACGCGCTAAGTTATTTTACTAAAAACTTAGCAGTTTTGCTGTGGATCCTGCGGCGCTTTTCAGTCGCACTGCTGATCGGTGAGTGATTGACAGGAAAAGGGCGTTTCTGGGAGGTAACTGAGCGTTTTCCGGGAGTGTGCTAAAAAACGCAGGCGTGTCAGGGAAAAACGCGTGAGTGTCTGGAGAAACGGGGGAGTGGCTGGCCGAACGCAGGGCGTGTTTGTGACGTCAAACCAGGAACTAAACGGACTGAGCTGATCGCAATCTGTGAGTAGGTCTGGAGCTACTCAGAAACTGCAAAGAATTATTTATTAGCAGTTCTGCTAATCTTTCGTTCGCTATTCTGCTAAGGTAAGATACACTCCCAGAGGGCGGCGGCCTAGCATGTGCAATGCTGCTAAAAGCAGCTAGCGAGCGAACAACTCGGAATGAGGGCTATGGGCCTAATTCTGAGTTGATTGCAGCAGCAAATTTGTTAGCAGTTGGGCAAAACCATGGTGGTCATTCCGAGTTGTTCGCTCGCTGCTATTTTTAGCAGAATTGCTAATAGGCTAAAATCCGGAAGTTCTGCGCATGCGTATGCACCGCAGGGCGCACGCGCTAAGCAATTTTACACAAAACTATGCTATTTTACTCACGGGCGAACAAAGCTTTTCAGTCGCTCTGTTGATCGGAGAATGATTGACAGGAAGTGGGTGTTTCTGGGTGGCAACTGAGCGTTTTTCGGGAGTGTGCTAAAAAACGCAGGCATGCCAGCAGAAAACACAGGAGTGGCTGGAGAAACGGGGGAGTGGCTGGCCAGACGCTGGGCGTGTTTGTGACGTCAAACCAGGAACTAAACTGACTGAGGTGATCGCAATCTAGGAGTAGGTCTGGAGCTACTCAGAAACTGCAAGGAAATACTTAATAGCAGAATTGCTAATCTTTCGTTAGCAATTCTACTATGCTGAGATACACTCCCAGAGGGCGGCGGCTTTGTGTTTGCATTTCTGCTAAAAGTAGCTAGCGAGCGAACAACTCAGAATGACCACAATGTGCACTGCAGGATGGGCAGATATAACATGTGCAGAGAGAGTTAGATTTGGGCGGGGTGTGTTCAAACTGAAATCTAAATTGCATTGTAAAAATAAAGCAGCCAGTATTTACCCTGCACAGAAAGAAAATAACCCACCCAAATCTAACTCTCTCTGCAAATGTTATATCTGCCCCCCCCCCCCCCCCTGCAGTGCAAATGGTTTTGCCCAATTGCTAACAAACTTGCTGCTGCGATCAGCTCAGAATTACCCCCAATGTGGTTCCTGTTGGATCCGTGGTTGGTTCAGACGCCTGTTAGCAAAGTCCTTGGAGCATAGATGGCGATCAAACGGGGTTCCTAACACGTTTTGCTGCTTCCCAAACATGCAGCTTTATCAAAGGATATCGAATATTGCATTCATGAGGTTTATATACCCTTGCTATTAAAGCTAACAATTAGCACCTGTGTCTGATGGACAATCCAATCATTCCTAGTAATATACAAAATGTATTAAAATTGCTACGGAGGCAGACCTATATCTTTAATATATATATATATATATATTCATAACAGGCAACATATTATTTACAAAACCAGGGACGTGCAGTCAGGGGAGGCAGTGCCTCCCCTGTCATTAATGATTAAAATAATATAAAGAAGATACTTATGACACATATTCTGTGTCATAAGTAATTTCTTTATCTTATCCTAATCATTTTAAGCCTATAAAGTAGTTTGGGAGGCACTGATAACAGTGCCTCCCATTAACTGTAGGAACTGGTTCAAGCTGGAGGGGCGGGGCCAAGTACTGGGCTGTCAAAGCCCATTGAAAACAGGAGCAGAAAGCGGCACTTATCCAAGTGCCTCGTTGACAGGGGAAACCCGCCCCTGTCAGCGAGGCAGATGTGATTGGACAGCGGATCCAGTGCTGGATCCGCTCGTCCAATCACCCGAAGAGGCAGCAAGACCCGGCGCCCAGCTCAGTTACAGTAGCGGGGTGAAGAGGCAGCGGGACCCGGAGTTGAAGCCAGGGCCGGCCGCGCAGACCGAGGAGGGCGCTGCTGTGGACCTACATCGCCGCAGCCGCCCTTTGTGTCTGGATGCCGCTGGGTGACGGGTGTCCTCCTGCTCCCAGCCCTCCCGCGATGCTAGGGAACTGGGGAAGACAGTGGCGGATTGCCGCTCCCCCCCCCCCCTCCTGTCGGAAATGTGCCTTCAGCGGTGTGACCTCCTGCTCCCAGCCCTCCCGTGATGACAGGGAACTGGGGGAGACAGTGGCGGATTGCCGCTCCCCCCCCCTCCTGTCATCTGGGAAATGTGCCTTCAGCGGTGTGACCTCCTGCTCCCAGCCCTCCAGCGATGACAGGGAACTGGTGGAGGCAGTGGTGGATTGCCCTCCCCACTGTCGTCTGGGATGGGTCCCGCGGTGCCACCAGTGCATGAAATCCAGCCCCAGCCCACGGTGTCAATGTGCAAAAGGGGACCCTGAAGGGGCCATGGCTGCCCGCTGCTGCACTACTGGAGCAGGTACCGCCCGCCGCTCACCACCGCCAGCCGCTCACCGCCGCCCGTCGCCACCCGCAACAAATGGCAGTCAGAGGGACCTCCCCGCCGCTGCCCATGGGTGCCTCCGCCGACCACAGTCAGGTAATGTTGCCCTGCTGTCACCCTCTCTCCCTGTCGTTACTGTCCCTATTGTCACTCTCTCTCTCCCTGCTGTCACTGTCGTCACTCTCTCTCGCTCCCTGCTGTTACGCTCGTCACTCTCTCTCTCCCTGCTGTCACTGTCGTCACTCACTCTCTCCCTGCTGTCACTGACGTCACTCTCTCTCTCCCTGCTGTCACTGTCGTCACTCACTCTCTCCCTGCTGTCACTGTCGTCACTCTCTCTCTCTCTCCCTGATGTCACTGTCGTCACTCTCTCTCTCTCTCCCTGCTGTTACGCTCGTCACTCTCTCTCTCCCTGCTGTCACTGTCGTCACTCACTCTCTCCCTGTGGTCACTCTCTCTCCCTGTCCCTGCTGTCACTCTGGCTGTCCCTGCTGTCACAATTTCAGCTCATTCAGTGTGCTACAATGTGAATTTCGGCTCATTCAGTTTGCTACAATGTGAATTTCGGCTCATTCAGTGTGCTTCAATGTGAATTTCGGCTCATAACGTGTGCTACAATGTGAATTTCGGCTCATAACTTGTGCTACAATGTGAATTTTGGATCATTCAGTGTGCTACAATGTTAATTTAGGCTCATTCAGTGTGCTACAATGTTAATTTAGGCTCATTCAGTGTGCTACAATGTGAATTTCGGCTCATTCAGTGTGCTATAATGTGAATTTCAGCTCATTCTTTGTGCTACAATGTGAATTTCGGCTCATTCAGTGTGCAACAATGTGAATTTGGGCTCATAACATGTGCTACAAGGTGAATTTCGGCTCATTCAGTGTGCTGTAATGTGAATTTTGGCTCATTCAGTGTGC
The DNA here is from genome assembly GCF_028390025.1 of Pseudophryne corroboree. Classification (NCBI taxonomy): domain Eukaryota; kingdom Metazoa; phylum Chordata; class Amphibia; order Anura; family Myobatrachidae; genus Pseudophryne; species Pseudophryne corroboree. The sequence goes on along the minus strand of NC_086452.1, from coordinate 113,221,136 downwards.
TACAATGTGAGTTTCGGCTCATTCAGTGTGCTGTAATGTGAATTACGGCTCATTTAGTGTGCTACAATGTGAATTTCGGCTCGTTCAGTGTGCTACAATGTGAATTTTGGCTCATTCAGTGTGCTACAATGTGAGTTTCGGCTCATTCAGTGTGCTACAATGTGAGTTTCGGCTCATTCAGTGTGCTACAATGTGAGTTTCGGCTCATTCAGTGTGCTATAATGTGAATTTCGGCTCGTACCATGTGCTATAATGTGAATTTCAGCTCGTACCGTGTGCTATAAGGTGAAAGGGACACGCCCCCTTTTGGGTGACCACGTCCCCTTTTCTGGAGCACGTGCGTGCCTTCGGCGTGCATAATTGCGTCCTTGTCTTTTCCATACACCTACTTCAAAATTTCCACTTCGCGACCACTATAAATACATATATATATATATATATATATTCTCAGTGCCTCCCCAGCCAGTGACCTCACCGCACGCCACTGTACAAAACATAATATAAAACCAATCCAAACGTGGGGGTAAAGGTCAATATCACATCTATCAGGGTTTGTTTACATGATGGTTGCTTAGAAACCCGTATTTTTACTAATTTTATTGTTTGTCGAGGTCACATGATAGAGAAATGTATATTCATGAGGTCCCTGTCATTTCCTCCCCGGCCCCGGTCACATGACCGCAAGCAGGAGAGTCACATGGTTTTCTAGGACCTATTACAATCTATATGACCAGAGTCTCTGCTTCCTGTATTACCCGGTCACGTGGTACAGCGTCGATCCCGTGACCATGTCACATGGACTGGCGATGATCACGTGAGCGGGCCGAACGGCTTCAACACACCATGGGATATTCTTCAAAGGCCAAGATTGCTGTTTCCTCGTTAGGCAGGCAGTAGGCCTGAGGATACAGTTCAGGCACTAGGCCTGTGGCACAGATAGGAGTAAAAGGGGGGGCTAAATTGGAATTAGTAGTTTTGGCATTAGGCCAAGATTACATTCCCATTGTTAGGCAGGCACTAGGCCTGTGGGCACATACGGGCATTTGGCCTGGGGGTAAGTTAGGAGCACAAGGGGGGGGTGCTAAATCAGAATTAGTAATCTTGGCATTAGGCCAAGATTACATTTCCATTGTTGGGAGGCATTAGGTCTGGGGCTCAATACAGGGCAGGGTCAGAATCCCCCCTGCTCTGAGGTGCATAATAGGGTCCTCGCAGTTAAGAACGTATAGTACAGAGCCCCTCCGGCTTGGTCCCCGCAGCGAGTGGGCTGTACGGTAGCTCGCTTGAGGCCTGTGGTTGGTTGGGTGTGAAGAGCTGACTGGCCCGCACGTTCTGTACTCCATTTGGGACAGGAAAGGTTGTGGAGAGATGGTCCCGCCCCCACATACCCTACCATCCCGCAAACCTGGAGTGGACGGCTGTCCACGACAGGACGCCCAATTCGCGCATGCGCCCGGGGGCATTTGTTAGTCGGCACGATGGTGAGGATCCTTCACTAAACCAGCATAAAGGTAACTCACACTGTTGTATGTCACTACTGTTATCTCCTTGAATGTGCATGATCTGCTAGCTGAGGACAGTTGCAGCCATTTACCCAAGTTATATGTTCAGAGTTTTGTAGTAAAGTAGGCCAGTTTAGTTGTTTAGCCTATTTGCTAGTTTGTAGGGAGGCTGCTGTCAATTTCTCTCCAGGAGCAGAGACCCGTGACAGGCAAGGTGACAAGAGTGGCTGTGTGAGTATACCCCTCTGTGTGTTTGTCTTGGTCCATGTTGGGTACTGGTTCGTGAGTCCTCGCTAGGCCTAGTGAGGCTCGCTTTCACCTGATGCGCAAGTGCCAAATAGGTGACAATTGGGTGGCTGAGGCCTTAGGGCCAGTGATAACATTCACCTAACCGGTGAACGTCGCAGCCCTCCCCATGTGTCCTCTTCCTCCCGCCGCGGAAAGGGTTGATACTCGGTGACTAGTGTTTCTCTTCCCCTAGCCGCCTGGTCGTCAAGACGGAATCGACGCGTCGAGGTTACCGGAGTGGTCCCCAGTTTGAAGAGGTTCCGTGGCCGGAAGCTGAGAAGAACAACTATCGGTAAGAAGCAAGTTACACCTGCATGGCAGCAGGCACTAAACCGCACCATCACACCTTTACATTTTGGCGTAGTCGGCAGGATGTCGGACACGGACAACGACGATTCCCCGAAACCGGGGAGGAAATTCAATTTTGGACCAGCGTTGATGCATACCCCTTGGTATGATGGATGGAACATGTTGCTGGAAGACTGGAAGAAGAGGCTTAACGGAATCATCCAGCTGTATGGGGTGCCCTCAGAAATGCAGCTGCAATTGGCATTGAATATACTGGATGAAGAAGCCTGGCGGTCCGTTATCCTTGTTCCAGAAGAAGAGAGGAAAACGTTAGATGAGGTACTCACAATCCTCGATGGTGCCTATGGCAACACCTCATCTGCTGGGACTCTGCGTCAGCGGTTGTTCAACCAGTTTCAGAGAGAGGATGAGTCTATACCCCAGTTTGCAAATGCGCTTCAAGAGATGTTAGGAGAGATCTGTCAGCATGACCCTGAAGGTCTGAGGTCACTGGTTAACTCAAGCATGATGCTCAGGGATCAGTTTGACCTGGGCCTAAGGAGCATCCCAATTCAACAAATCCTGTTGGATAAGTTTGCCAACGACAAGAAATTGACCTTCCGTCAAGTTCAAGTAGAGATTGCTGCTAGGGATCGTGACGCCAATTTTGGACCTTATGCCTTGGCCCCACAATGGTTAATGCCGGTGTTGGCCCCTGTGGCCAGCAGAGAACCAAACCCCTTGGAGACCTGTATCCAAGATCTTAAGGCGGCATTCTCCAAAGTCGCTCTAGAGATGAAAGAGGAGATCTCCCAGTCACGGGATGAGGTTCATAGACAGAGGGGCCATGGGGGGTCCGAGGATCGGGTGCCACGTAGGATGCCAAGGGAACCACAAACCAACGTTAGAGTCGCTCGTCCTAGAGAAGGTAGAGGACCTCGTTGCTATTGCTGTAACCGGTTTGGACATATCACCCGGGAATGTACTGAGCCAAGGCAGGACTCGCGGTGACGGGACCACCCACGTAGGAGATGAGCGGAGGAGGTACAGCTATAGTGGATTCAGCTACTGTAGTGGGTGAGTGTCCCATTGTGGTTGGATGTCTTGGGGGGAAAACAGCAGAAGTGCCTGTTGGATACTGGCTCGCAGGTCACCACCATGTCTGAGGCTTGTTTCCTGGAGCACTATTCCCATCTGAAGGATACTGTGTTGGAAAGTTGGGTTACTCTTACGACTGCAAATAATCTTCCTATTCCAGTTGTCGGAGTGGTATGGATGGAGGTCACGATCTGTGGATGAGAAGTGGGAAAGAAAGGAATCCTGGTCGTGGGAAGCTCGGGTGTGAGTCATGGGCCAGTAATTGTCAGCATGATCATCCTGCAGGACCTCAATCAGATTTTGTTCCATTAAAGTGGTCCGCAGTATTGGAAAGAGTTGGGTGTCCAATGCCCGGTGCAACAGGCATTTCAGCAGGTGGGAGGAATATGTGAGGCTGGAAATTTGGAAGAGTCCCTGGGTTCGATTCAGACCAGTCATCGGCAGCAGATAGAGTTACCTCCCTGCCAGGAGATGATCTCCCCCTCGAGGTGCATGCCCACCAGCGCCTGGATGGGTTCGAGGTGATGGTGAAACCCAATGGATTCCTAGGAATAGACTCTGAGATTATCCTAGCCTGGACCCTGGCAGTAGTGAGAGATGGCAAAGTGTTGGTTCGGCTTTGTAATCTACTGGATGAGATGAAGAGAATTCATGTTGGAGCAACCATTGCTAATGTAACGGCTGTCACCAGAGATAGTGTTTGGGCGGGACAGCAAGTCCTACTTCGTGCTGAAGAACAAGGACCATGGTCGATGGCGGTGAACCTGAGGGAGGATGAAGAACCCAGTGCGGAGTGGAGCGGCCGTATATTACGGGAACAGATGGATGTCTGTTTGGACGACTGTAAACCCACTATAGTGCAGAAGTTGGAGCGTATGCTATGGAAGAGGCAGAAGGTGTTCTCCCGGCATGAGGAGGACTTCGGGTGCACTGAAGATTTGCAGCACGAGATTTGTACTGGAGATAGTCTCTCTATCCGTGAGAGATATCGACCCATTTCTCCTAAACTCTATCAAGAAGTGAAGAAGATGTTGCGACAGATGCTGGACAATCAAGTTATCTGTGAAAGTAAAAGCCCAGGGGCTGCTCCCATTGTGTTGGTTCCATCCGGTTCTGCGTGGATTACCGGCGGTCAAACAGCTGTACTGTTCGTAATGCCTATCCGTTGCCTAGGATAGAGGAGTCCTTGGCGGCTCTAGGAAATGCTCAGTATTTTTCCACCCTGGACTTAGCCAGTGGATATTGGCAAGTGTCAATTGCCACGCAGGATCAGGAAAAGACCACCTTCACCACTCCGATGGGGTTGTTTGAGTTTCTGCGCATGCCATTTGGGCTCACTAATGCCCCAGCTACATTCCAGCGGATGATGGAGAGGTGTTTGGGGGACTTGAATTTTGAAGCTCTTCTGATATATCTGGATGATATTATCATGTTTGCCTCCACTCTGGAAGAGCATATGACATGCCTGGATTTGGTGTTGCAGCATCTGGAGAAGTACGGGCTCAAGCTCAAGCCCCGTAAATGTCATCTCCTGAAATCAAGCTTGGAATATCTGGGACAGGTCGTATCCAGAGAGAGGGTCTGCCCTACACCGGGGAAGATTGCAGCAGTACAGGAGTGGAAGACGCCCACTACTATCACCGAGTTGCATGCCTTCTTAGGCTTGGTCAGTTACTACCGACGATTTATTAAATATTTCGCCAGAATTGCTGAACCACTGCACGCTCTGCTCCGGGGGGGGGGGTGCCCACTACCAAGAAAACTCAGGCAGTAGCCTGGGGCAAGGCGCAAGAGAAGGTGTTCCGACACCTGAAGAGAATGCTCACCGAGGCACTGGTTCTTGGTTATGCTGACTTTGAAAAACCTTTCCTACTCTGTACCGATGGCAGCCTACATGGGTTAGGGGCAGCACTTTCACAAGTACAAGACGGCCAAGAACGAGTGATTGCCTGTGGTAGCCGGAGTTTGAGGGAGACAGAGAGGAACCCGGATAATTACAGTTCATTTAAGTTGGAACTGCTGGCTGTAGTCTGGGCAGTGACTGAGAAGTTTGCCAAATACTTGACAGCTGCTCATGTGGATATCTACATGGATAACAATCCTCTGGCCAACTTGGAAACTGCGAAATTGGGCGCTTTGGAACAGCGTTGGGTGGCCCGGTTGACAAAATTCAGTTATAAGATCCACTATCGATCACAGAAGAGTAACGGGAATGTGGATGCATTGTCGCAATTTCCTGTACACCCGCCACTGACTTCGGGGGACGAAGAGAACGAGAGTACAGAGGTCTCTGATTTGACCAGAGTTAGATGTCCCGAAACAACGAACGAGCAACAAGTGTTCGTATGTGCAGCTCTACTCCGGAGTACAGAACAAGAGTGGGCATTGCTACATCAAAGTGATCCGGGACTTAGTGCCATCCGGCAGTAGAAGCAGAAGGGGCACTGGCCTAGCCAGTGGGAGAGGAGTCGGCTGACCCTCTATTGTCGAAAAGTCCTGCGGAGTTGGGACCGACTAGTGGTCTGCACCGAAACACTGAGTCGGCAAGTGTACCTGCACCACAAGCTCAGGATGGTGGAACAGATTGTGGTGCCAGAAGCGGTGCTCCAGACTTTGGTGACCGAGGCGCACGATAGCGGAGCACATTTAGGATCAGCAAAAACCTTCCAGTGGCTACAGCGTCAGTTCTTTGCACCTCAGCTGTTGACCTCGGTGGACAGAGTGTGCCGGGAGTGTCGGAGATGTGGAGTTGTCAAGCCGCACAAACAGCATGCACCTGTACAGACCAATCGGACTAGTCGTCCCCTGGAGCTGTTGATTGATTACATTTTCGTTGGGGAATCTGTTAGTGGCCATCAGTATGCTTTGGTCATGACGACCATTGTCGAGCATTTCATCCGGCAGTTTGGATGCCATAAAAGAATACATTCGGACCAAGGGGCTTGCTTTCAAGGGAGACTGATGGAGCAGCTTTGTCGACAATATGGGATGCAGAAGTCCCGTACCACTCCATACCACCCACAGGGGAACGGTGCCTGCGAACGCTTCAACCGGACCTTGCTCCAGATGCTGCAGACCTTGGAAGACACCAAGAGACGGAGGTGGCCAGAACATGTGGCAGAGCTGGTGTGGACCTATAACAGGGTTCACAGCACCACCGGTTACTCCCCCTTCTTTTTGCTGTTTGGTCACCCGGGACGTGAAGTGCAAGACCTGCACTTATCCGAACCTCGGGAAGAAGGAGGTTCATTGCCAGCAGACTGGGTCGTGGAACATCAGCAGTGCTTAAAAGTGGCTCACGATGTGGCTCGGAGGATGATAGCCGACCATACTCATATGTCCACTAGAACTCGAGGAGCTGAGCCTTCTGACGTAATATGTACGCAAAAATTGTGATTATTAGGATGGTTTTCGCAATATTTGCGCATTTCACAAGGCCACCTTCTTTTTGTTAAATTAAATTAGTGTTGCAGTTTTTCCGTTTGGGCGTTGGAACCAACTGTGACTTCGGGAGATTGAGAATCCAGCTGTGCTGCTGCAACACCCTCAGGGAGAGTGATACGCTGTTCAGCAACTGCTCTCTTGATCTTGCTTTTATTAGGAGATCGTCCAAGTACGGGATAATTGTGACTCCCTGCTTGTGCAGGAGCACCATCATTTCCGCCATTATCTTGGTGAAAATCCTCGGGGCCGTGGAAAGCCCAAACGGCAACGTCTGAAATTGGTAATGACAATCCCGTACAGCAAATCTCAGGAACGCCTGATGAGGAGGATTTATGGGGACATGAAGGTATGCATCATTTATGTCCAGGGACACCATATAATCCCCCCCCCCCCTTCCAGGCTGGCGATGACCGCTCTGAGCGATTCCATCTTGAACTTGAACCTTTTTAAATATAGGTTTAAGGATTAAATTCAGAATGGGTCTGACCGAACCGTCCGGTTTCGGGACCACAAACAGGGTTGAGTAATACCCCATCAGACCAGAAAAGGGTATTAGATGTCAGCTTGGGGATGTAGTTATGTGACCGGCATTTAGGAGACCGCCAGTCACAATACCTCCCCCTACATCCTGCCCCCTCACAAACCCGACGGTCAGCATGCTGACCAACAGGGACTATTCCCACTGGAGGGTGTCCATGACACCCATAGAGTGGGAATAGAACCCGTGGCGATCGCAGGTCGCAACTGACCCCGCAGCATGGCAAGTGCAGCGAGTCCACAAGGGGCTTGGTGCAGGTGCCCTCCACCGGCATTTCGCTGGCGGGATACCGGCGTCTCCTGACCGCCGGTCATGCATACCACACCCGTCAGCTTATTCCCAGTTTTCATAGTCAGTACTCTAAGATTTGTGGACTATTGTTTTCATTAAATCAAACAGTTTTATTTGTATTGTTCAAGAGGCAATGTAATAATAAACTGGTACTTAAAATGCTCTCTCCATTTATATACTAATGCTGCTACAAAGTCCTCCCCTGGTGTAGATCTCTGATCCGAATGCGCTAACTGCTAGAGTGAGATGCCCACTGTCAGCCTTCATAGATTAAGAAATACTGTAGATTAAGAAATACCACTTGGTGCATCTTTAAACGCACCATCAGTTGCACCATTGAAACCTGCACCAGCCTTATGTTAGCTGCAGGTTCTCCGTCTGAGTATGATTTCTATGTGAGTGGTTCATCATCTTTGTACGGTACTGCATAGCATGACACACGGTTCTGCTTACCATAGCATACAGTACTGTTCACCATGATACACAGTACTGCTTGGGTATGGGTCATTAGGTCAACAAGACTTAGGTCGACAGTCATTAGGTCGACCACTATGGTCACTAGGTCGACATGGTCATTAGGTCGATATGGAAAAAGGCTGACATGAGTTTTTTTTTGTTTTTTTGGTGTCGCTTTCTTCTTAAAGTGACCGGGAACCCCAATTAGTGCACTGTGTCTGCTCGCATTCCGGCAAGGTGCCTTGCTCCGCTACCGATGTGCTCAGCACAGGTTCCCAATCGTAGTCCACGTGGATCGTAAAGTATTAAATTTAAAAGAAAGGAAAACTCATGTCCACCTTTTTCCATGTTGACCTAGCACATGTAGACCTAATGACCATGTCGACCTAATACATGTCGACCAATAGTGGTCGACCTAATGACTGTCGACTTAAGTCTTGTCGACCTAATGACCGTATCCTGTACTGCTTACCATGACAATCCCATAACACTCCCATAAGGCACAAGTGTGTATCGCTGCTGCTGCTGTTTAGGGTTTTTGGATCAATCCTATTGAAACATAGGGGGTCATTCCGAGTTGTTCGCTCGCTAGCAGATTTTAGCAGCATTGCACACGCTAGGCCGCCGCCCTCTGGGAGTGTATCTTAGCTTAGCAGAATTGCGAATAGAAAATTCTTAGCAGTTTCTGAGTAGCTCGAGACTTACTCCTACACTGCGATCAGCTCAGCCCGTTTCGTTCCTGGTTTGACGTCACAAACACGCCCTGCGTTCGGCCAGCCACTCCCCCGTTTCTCCCGACACTCCCGCGTTTTATCCTGGCATGCCTGCGTTTTTCCGCACACTCCCAGAAAACGGTCAGTTTCCACCCAGAAACACCCACTTCCTGTCAATCACACTCCGATCACTTCAACTATGGAAATTCTTCGTTCGAACGTGAGTAAATCTTCTAAGTTTTGTGCTAAAATACTTAGCACATGCGCACTGTGTACCATGCGCATGCGCATTTTCGCCTTAATCGCTCCGCTGCGAAAATCGGCAACGAGCGAACAACTCGGAATGACCCCCATAATGGGGAAATGTAATAGGGTGAAAGTGAGAGATTTTGGTAAAACGATGCTGTTTTTTTAAAGTGGCAATCATTTACATGGCAAAATCAACCTGGTTTTGCCATGTAAATGATTGCCACTTTAAAAAAAACAGGAGAATTTTACCAAAATCTCTCACTTTCTGATTCTCACACCCTATTACATTTCATCCCATGTCTCCAGACTCAATCCAAAAATCGTGTTGTATCAGGCAAAGTCGGGGGTTTTGTGGTTTTTGGGGCTAATTCAGACCTGATCGTAGCCATGCAAAATTTTGCATGGCTACGATCAGCCACCCTGACATGCAGGGGGAAGCCCAGCACAGGGCTAGCCCGCCCTGCATGCCTGGCTCTGCTTCCCCCCGCACAGGTACAAAAGTATCGCATGGCGGCGATGCTTTTGTACCTGAAGAGTAACTCTCTACCAGCGCAGCTCCTGCACATTGGCACGGAGTTACCCGTCGCTCTCTGGGTCACAGCGGCTGCGTGTGGCCGCAGCCCACCCCCCGCACGGTCCGGGCACACCTGCATTGCCCGGACCACGCCCCCAAAACGGCGGCCCAACGCCGCTGGCCCGCCCAACGAACGCCTCTGCCTGTCACTCAGGCAGAGGCGATCGCTGGGCTGAGATGCCGATCGCGTCTCTGACATGCGCCGGCACACTGCGGCGCCTGCGCATGTGCAGTTCAGACCTGATCGCCTGCTGCGCAAAAATGCACAGCAGCGATTAGGTCTGAATTAGCCCCTTAGTTTTGTTTCTTTTTAAAGATAGAAGATGGATGCCCACCTCTTGTATGCTGTAGACAGGCTTTTTGCAAGGTTAATAAACAGCGGCTATAAAAAAAATTGTGGTCAAAGTATAAAATTCTTAATTCTGAGTATTATAATGTTTTGCAAAAAGATTTTTAAAAAATATTATACTGTGATTGAGGGCCTCATTCAGATTTCCATAAACCGATGTTTGCGCAAGTCTCCAATGTGCACATGTGATCTGGGGCTGTGATGTTGCTCGCAGTGCCCCAAAAGCATTGGCAGTGTTTCATTATTTGTTCAGTTAGTCACTGTCCATAATAAGAGCAATAATTAATTATTTTACATCTTAAGTTTACATTTTCAGTTTATGGGAGGCGGGTAGTATGCTTGGGATAAGGATGTGCAGAAAAAAAATCTCTGTCCGAAAGCCAGAGTTTTTCTTAAATAGCATTTGGCTTCTAATGGAAAACTCCATAGACGGGAGGCATATGTATTTCAATGTGCCCATTCATATTCCACTGGGGTTAATAGCACGTCTGTAGAAACTACATTGAAATTAATTGGTCCATTCATCCCAACACTTGCACATGTCTCACTTGTTTTGTAATTATCTTGATTTAGGGACGGCCATTAAATAGTCAACCACCAATTGTGCCCTCCGTGTGTTTCATCGATGTCAAGAAACTATCAGCAAGTAAACATTGATGATTTATACAATGAGTGCAGTGGCGGAACTAGCGAGCGGTGGGCCCAGGTGCGACAAAATGCTTTGGCCCCCCCCCCCCTCCAAGTCCACCCCCTCACCCCTGGAGAGGATCTGGTGAGGGGGACCTGCTCAGGGCCAGAGAAATGGATACCTAGCAACAGTGCCGTAACTAGACATTTTTGCACTGTGTGCAAGAAACGGCATCGGAGCCCCACCCCTGCATGCAAAACAGGGGCAGTGCGCGCTGTAGGCGCGCGCAAAAATACATAGTGGCGTGGATTCGTGGGGAAGGGGTCTGGCCACAAAATAATACCAATTCAGAAAACGGTGCACAGTAGTCTCCATTGTTCAAATTTTGCCGCACAGTAGCACCACTACACCAGGTAGAGACCCTTTTACACCTTACAGCGGACAGATTCCTCTTTTTACACATTACGGCAGACAGCGTCCCCTTTTTACACATTACGGCAGACAGCGTCCCCCTTTTTACACATTACGGCAGACAGCGTGCACTTTTTACACATAACGGCAGACAGCGTCCCCTTTTTACACATAACGGCAGACAGCGTGCCCTTGTTACACATAGCGGCAGACAGCGTACACTTTTTACACATAACGGCAGGCAGTGTCCCCCTTTTTACACATTGCGGCAGACAGCGTCCCCTTTTTACACATTACGGCAGACAGCGTACACTTTTTACACATAACGGCAGACAGCGTCCCCTTTTTACACATTATGGCAGACAGCGTACCCTTGCTACACATTACGGCAGACAGCCTCCCCCTTTTTACACATTACAGCAGGCAGATTCCCCCTTTTTACACATTGCGGCAGGCAGATTCCCCCTTTTTACACATTGCGGCAGGCAGATTCCCCATTTTTACACATAGCGGCAGGCAGATTCCCCATTTTTACACATTGCGGCAGGCAGAATCCCCATTTTTACACATTGCGGCAGGCAGAATCCCCATTTTTACACATAGTGGCAGGCAGATTCCCCATTTTTACACATAGCGGCAGGCAGATTCCCCCTTTTTACATATTGCGGCAGGCAGTCCCAAGAAAGAAAGAAAGAAAGAAAGAAAGAAAGAAAGAAAGAAAGAAAAGAATTATACTTACCCTCTCTGCTGGCTCAGGCTCCTTGGTGCATCTTCTGACGATTCCCGGGCAGAAGAGAAGGAGGAGGAGGGAGCCGCAGCAGCGCTGTGTTATTGGTGGAGGCGCTGCTGCTGCTGCCCCTCTGCTTCACTATAGGCTGTTCACGGAAGACAGCCTATGGTGAAGCAGAGGGGCAGCAGCAGCAGCGCTTCCACCAGTAACAAAGCGATGCTGCGGCTCCCTCCTCCGCCTCTCTCCTCCTCCTTCCCCCGTACCGCTGCTCCTCTCCTCTCCGGGCGGCTGTGCGCTGCGGGCAGCGGTTGCCCGCAGCACACAGCGGCATGTAATGAGTCAGTTTGACTCATTACATGCTTTGGGCCCCTGGACAGAGGCGGGCCCCAGTGCAACGCACTGCTTGCACTGGCCGTAGTTCCGCCTCTGAATCAGTAGTCAACAATTTGGGGGATTGGTCAGCAAAAAGCCAATTATCGAAGAGCGGTCAACAGCTAAGCAGCAGGATTGGGCTATGCTCTTTGTCGCCAGCCTGAGTGGGGAATAGGAGCCATTGTCGCTCTCCCTCGGCTCAACATTGAGCCTCCCCTGTCATTAATGAGTAAAATAATACAAAGAAGATACTTATGACATGTTATGTGTCATAAGTATCTGGTTTACTCTTTATATTATTTTAATCATTGTTACCCTCTTGAGAAACAGTCTTAAATGTGCTGTGGAGGCACCGCTGTCGGTGCCTCCCGCAGTCTATGTGAAAGGGCCGGCAAAAGGGACGGGGCCAAGCATTGGGCAGTGAAAGCCCTTTAAGAAAAGCAGCAGAAGCGGCACCTAATATCAGCTCCGCTTTGACAGGGGCGTGCTTTCAGCTCATATGAAAGTACACTCCTGTCAATGTGATTGGGCAGTGGTCAGGGCCTCGGAAACAGTCTCTGACAGTGACTTTAGAGACCACTGTGTTTCTCCTTCGGTAGCGTCTAGTTTCCTTCCCCCTTTCCCCCGTGTGTCTCCCGCTGTTCCCGCAGCCAGTGGGGTCAGGTCACTGCACACATACACCCCCCCCCCCACTCACGCTTGCCGCCGATCAATGTTGTGTCACCCCCCCCCCCGCAGGCACCAGGTCAGGATGAGGATGACAGCTGCTGTGTTGATGGGACTGAGGAGTGGAACACGGCGGGAACGACACGACATTGATCGGCGGCAAGCGTGAGCAGGGTGCAGTCCACGGTGGGGGCCCAGGGGCAACAAAGTTGTGGAGGCCCTCACTAATCACACACAGCAGGGGCACAGAGCCCCCCACCATACACACACACACATCCACACCAACAGCAGGGGCACACAGCTCCCCCATCCACACCTACAGCAGGGACACACAGAACCCCCCACACACATGCACACAGCACCACGATGGCGGCGGAAGTAGTGTGTCCGCCAGGATATGCCGTTCTTCTAGTGACGGTCACTCCCCCATTGTGACTGTAAGGCTGTGTAGCTGCGCTCAGCACCAAGAGTCCCACCCTCCATGTGTATGGTAGCGCAGGACACCACTCCCCTCTCTGCTATGCGGCTGTGGAGTACTCCAGTTTAAATAGCAGAGTGTGGGGGCCCTTAATGTGTGGGGGCCCCTGTCGCCCCTCCTATAATCCGGCCCTGGGAGCAGTGTCCATGGAGGGAACGACAGCAGCCGGGAGCTACAGGGAGCAGGTGAGATTGTTGTTTAACTTAGCGAGCGAGTACCTTTCACTTCCATCCTGCCCCCCTGCTCCGCACGACTGCTCCCATCCGCCCCCATGCTCCGCACCACTGCTCCCATCCTGCCCCCTATGCTGCGCACCACTGCTCCCTTCCTGCCCTGTGATCCGCACCACTGCTCCCATCCTGCCCCCCCCTGCTCCACACCACTGCTTGCATCCTGCCCCTTGTGCTCCGCACCACTGCTCCCAACATGCCCCCTCTCCCCACTCCGCACCATTGCTCCCAACCTGCCCCGCACCACTGCTCCCATCCTACCCCCTCCTGCTCCACACCACTGCTCCCATCCTGCCCCCTCCTGCTCCGCACCACTGCTCCCCACCTGCCCCCCCTACTCCGCACCACTGCTCCCTTCCTGCGCTCTTCTGCTCCCATCCTGCCCCCTCCTGCTCTGAACCACTGCTCCCATCCTGCCCCCTGTGATCCTCACCACTGCTCCCATCCTGCCCCCTGTGCTCTGCATCACTGCTCCCATCCTGCCCCCCCTGCTCCGCACCACTGCTCCCATCCTGCCCTGCACCACTGCTCCAATCCTGCCCCCTCCTGCTCCGCACCACTGCTCCCATCCTGCCCTCCCCTACTCCGCACCACTGCTCCCAACCTGCCCCCCACTCCGCACCACTGCTCCCTTCCTGCCCTCTCCTGCTCCGCACCACTGCTCCCATCCTGCCCCCTCCTGCTCCGCACCACTGCTCCCATCCTGCCCTCCCTGCTCCGCATCATCGGCAGGACTCAGCAAACATTATGGCTGCAGTGCCTCACCACACACCACTGCTATTGGTGGTTGTTATCCATCAATGGTTGATGGCCATCCCTATCTATCTAAAACTTTCTGAAACCAATAAACACTGACATACTGTTTTTGTCACCTATTGTATATTTGTAATTGAAATATTGTGCAACCAAATGTCACTCTCACATGACTGGAGACTGTATGAGAATCATATAAATTCCCCTTCAAATGATTTTCTATCAAGTAATCTGTCAGCACAAAACGCTATCACTTCTGTATTCTGGGAAAATTTGGTTTCAGTCTTTCACATAATCAGTCTCCCTCTAGCAAACTGTTCTTAGAAGTCTGATCAGGGAATATAGCTGATCACCCTGGCCTGCACATAAGGCTGGGAGTTGTGGTCTGGTCTCAGATCACCACGAGTGTAAAGTCACCTTGTATCTAGTCTTATATCACAGTAATACATGTGTGACACCATTGCAGCAACGTTCTATTCCTAATCCTTATGCTGCTAATAATGAAAGAGGAATTGTGGATTGGAACAAGTTCTCCTTCTCCCAGCATGCAGCGGGCGGGGAGCACTGAGCAGTCATGTGACAGCAGCAGCATGTAAAGCCCAGTGACTTGTGGTGGTGCCTGTGTATAAGGAGTTGTTGCTGTGCTGCTGATGAGTGCATTGATTTGGTAGAGAATGAAGAGTGCAAGGTACTGTACTATAGTAGAATGCATGATGTTATTTGTATTATATAACTTCCAGTATATTCCATAGTGATGTGTGTTGATCAGACTGCAATTCATATATTTAGATGTTTTACATACTGTTTTCACTATAATATAGGATGTGAAGGAAATGCAATGATCATTCCCCTATGACTGTAGTTATCCTGTAAATGATATGCGGTGCCTGGATGTAATGTGATTACCAGGAACACTACCTGCTATGTTTGCACCTTTAGTATTTTGTCATTTGCTCTCTATTATAACTTTGAACGTTAATATAAAACAATAACTGTAAGCAGCCCTTTTGGCTTGTTCATGATGCACTGGGGTTATTTACTAACAGTGTAAAGTAGCTGTAACTCATTCCAGCCAATTAACACAGTACGGCAACATGCAGTCAGGATCCCGGCTATCAGGAACCCGGCAGTTAGAATACCGATGCTGGAATGCCGACACCACTCTGAATGTCAACACTGGCATACAGAAAGGGAGTAAACTCCTAGCGCCAGAGTCCTGACAACCTGGATCCCGAATGAGGAGACACCGCAGCAGACTTAAGCATCGGTGGGGGATTTGTCTTAGGCTGCGGGGGGGGGGAGGTTTGGATTAGGCTGTGGGGAGGGGGGCTTAGGGTTAGGCACCCCCCTCCGAGGGTTAGTGTTAGGCTACGGGGTGGGAGGGTTAGGTTTAGGCTGCAGGAAGAGGGGATAGTTTTAGGGACCTCCGGGGGGTGGTTAGGGTTAGGCTGCGGATAGGGAGGGTTAGGGGTGTGGCGAGAGGGTAACTCACCCCTGTCGGTCTTTCCATGTTCGGTATCCCAACGTCGGTATTTTGAGCGCCGGAATAGCACACAGCGGTATATCGTACTGATCCCAACTAGTTGGCTTTATGTAAACTAGTGCAAATGTCTGTTTCCTATGGAAGCTTTTTCACTATATAGGAATATACCACTATATAAGGCGTATATACCATGGCAGTTCACAATATGGAATATATTAAGGAGTGCTAAGTAACACAATGTATATGCGAATTAGCCAGTCGGATGATCGCTCTAAGATGGCGTTTCAGTTTATTTTTAATGGCTGCCTGTCTGAGCAATTCAATTGTTACTCCAATCAGATGCCCATTAGCCATGGCAGACATATTTCAGCTCGCAGCCCCGGAGGTAGCGAGCTGAAATGTGCGATAACTTGGCTGTTTGTGTGCCCAAACAGTACTTTTCCCCGTCGCGCCCATTAATTTAGTCAGGTTTTACGCAGCTAAACCCTGTGTAATCGCGCCCCCTTAGTGTCTAACTTGCACTTGTTTGATCTCCGCTAGTTGTTAATAGATTGCTATGGTCTGTTGCAGAATTCCACTTTATTAGTAACTAATCCTCCTTATGTCCCTAGCTGTAGCTAGGCTGACTGCATGTTTGTAGAAAATAGGAAACTGTTTTGCCACCACAGCATATATGTATCCTGTTAGACTGATTTACTTGACCCTTTGTTATACTTCAGTCCAGTAACGGAGCTGTAACAAAAAGGCAAACTCCAGTTTTCAGTGACTCTTCTGTGCATATGGGTAAGATCAGCATCACGGATTCATGTAATCCAGCTTCTCCTTTAGCAGTCAGTCATTATTCCACTTATTGTACCTTAGCCTATCCTGAGCATAATAAGATCTTTTTGGGCTACTTGAGTAGAGGATTGAAAACCAATGGTCTAATCTGTTTTTGCTATGTCTGCTATTGTGGAATTGTGTTTTATGTTGGTATGTAGACCCTCCAACATTACTCCTTCCACCCAGTACTAAATGCTGTGTTCCCAATCTACCCACTTACTGTAGTTACTTGGGTTGAATTTGTTTTATGAGTTGGCAATTTAAAAAAAATTCTGACAGAATTCCTCCCATTTAGCTGCAGTAAGATCGTACTTGCTGCTTTTATACCTAAATGGCGAGTCGCACCCTGGGATTTGTATACTGCTCCGTCCCGGGTGCGACTCTGCGAGACCCCTTTCAGACAAGTGGCCCAACCCGGCAATATGCCGTGTTGATGATGTCATCGCCGACGCATGTGGAGGCAGTGTTTGGAGATCATATGATCTCCAAGCGCCGGCTCTTTCTATGCAGTGGGCGGGTGCCAGGACGCATCGACCCGGTTCCTTCACGGAACCAACCCTGCAAGCTAGCCGGGTTAGATTCCTGGGTCACTAGACCCGAGTGAACCCTTTTACATTGAGCTGCTCCCGGGTTATCACAGTAATAACCCAGGTTTTTAGCTGCAGTGTAAAAGGGGTACTAGTGTGAAGGCCAGAAGCAGAGTATTTTATACAAGATGGAAGTGGTTATGTTGGAAGGTTCCTCATAAAGCCTGAGTGGATAGTATTGCTGCATTCATTGGGTCCTGCAACCCTTCGTTTTATTCATTTAGCTACTGGTATAACAGTGTAAATGTATAAACCAACCTAGTGTTCACTCTAGGATCTGGGCAGGGCAGGGTGCCGGACTGTGAGGGGCAGAAGCGTGTGCGGCTTTGGCTTGCGCAAAATAGGGGGGTCACACAAAATAGGGGGCGTGGTCAATGTACGTAATAAAAGTGGGCGGTTCAGCCCACAGACGAGGGTGTGGGTAGCCGGAGGCGTCACTGTTGGGGGCGTGCCCAGCACCTACGGAGGTGTTGGGCTTCCCCCAAGCTCTCTCAAAGCGTGAATGGATGCCGCGCGCATGCGCACGGCATCTTTACACACTGGGAGGGCAGGAAGCGGGTGGCTGTTCTAGCAGGGCGCCACAGAAAGGGCAGGGCGGATTTTGCCCTTAAAAAAATCGGGCACGGTGCGGCGCCCTGCTAAAACAGCCTAGCGTGAACACTACCAACCAATGGAGCATCTAGCATAGAGTTCAGCCATGATCAAAAATGAATCTGTGCTTGTAATAAACGCTACATTTATGTGTGGACCTTGGAGGATGTGCTGAAGCATAGTGAACCACCCATGGAGGTAAAGAACCTAATGTAAATAAGACGTTAAAATATCTGTAGTTTCCGAACTTCTTTTAAATACATTTTCGTATTTTAAAAAAATATATATATTATTTTGTTTTCTACAGGATGATGTCATTTGCTGGAAAGAAGTTGAGGGGCCTTGTAGCCGCAACCTTTACCCCAATGACTGTAAACAGGTAATGGGTGTATTAGTCATCTGTAATCTCTTTAAATCCCAGCTTGTGCTTTTGATACTAGTAAATATTCAAATCTTAAAGAGAACATTTTTGGTTACTTCTTTTGCCTCCTATTTATAGTGATGTCAATCTCTCCATCATCCAGCAATATGTAGATTACCTGGTCCACACACAGAAAATAAAGAATATATTTGGTGAGTTTAAGAGTAAATACTTTGTGTGAATATGTTTAGCTCTGTGAGCTCTAGAGTCCAAAAATTCTCACTAATAGATTGTCTGCTCTTTTTGTGTAAACAGATGATATACTATTAGCTACGTTCATTTTTCGTCCCCCCAAAAATGGCTAAGATCACAATATTAGCCCGATGTTCATTATCAGGCTATCCAATTATAGCCCTTTTTTTTTCCTTCCAAAAAAGCACCCATCTTCAGGTGATAACACATGGGATGCAGGATAAGTCCCTGGACCTATGAGTTATTGTGGAAAATGGGTCTCCTAAGGCTGGATATCGGGGATTTTGCTATGTGTGCCTGAGGCCTGATAAGTGCCTGCTTCTCAGGCCTAATTGGGTAGCCTCCGGGGTATTCAATTAGCTGTGGTAATTAAAGTTGCCTATTCATTATGATACTTGTCCTTTTAGTGGATATTGATCTAGCATGGTGGTACATTTCTCTTCAAGACCCGGAATTGATAGCTGTTGCTGGGAACATTAATCCCTAAGGATTCAGCATGGAATTGCTCCATGCTCTAATACCAAGGTTAATATACAGATGTGTCCTCCTACATCTTGCCTCCAATACGCCACGTAGCAGGAGATGCCCGGTATGAGTGAGTTGAAAGGTCCCATGCAACTCCATTATTCCCGGACGTCTTTTTTTTGCCGGAAAATACGTGTTATTTGCATCGCTATGCGAATCGGACACACAAGCAGACTCTGCTGATTAAAATGATATGCGGCGTGCCTATAGTCTGTGTGTGGCTGTATCTGCATACAAAATGCTACGTTAGTGTTTTCTAGGTAAACACTAACGTACCATTTCATATGCAGATACAGCCATAGATGCACACAGAATATAGGCATGCCACATATCATTTTGGCCCTCATTCCGAGTTGTTCGCTCGCAAGCTGCTTTTAGCAGCTTTGCACACGCTAAGCCGCCGCCTACTGGGAGTGAATCTTAGCTTATCAAAATTGCGAACGAAAGATTAGCAAAATTGCGAATAGACACTTCTTAGCAGTTTCTGAGTAGCTCCACACTTACTCGGCATCTGCGATCAGTTCAGTCAGTTTCGTTCCTGGTTTGACGTCACAAACACACCCAGCGTTCGCCCAGACACTCCTCCGTTTCTCCAGCCACTCCCGCGTTTTTCCCAGAAACGGTAGCGTTTTTTCGCACACACCCATAAAACGGCCAGTTTCCGCCCAGAAACACCCACTTCCTGTCAATCACATTACGATCACCAGAACGAAGAAAAACCCTTGTAATGCCGTGAGTAAAATACCTAACTGCATAGCACATTTACTTGGCGCAGTCGCACTGCGGACATTGCGCATGCGCATTAGCGACTAATCGCTCCGTTGCGGAAAAAAAATAACGAGCGAACAACTCGGAATGACCCCCTTTATTCAGCAGAGTCTGAGACACATTTCAATGGAAAAAGTTGCACGTACAGACACTCCGCGCTACCTAGTCACGGTATGGCTTGACCAGGAGGACTGTTTAATATGCAGGGAGGCTAGATGTAAGTGGAAACATCTGTAGATTGTTCTCTTTTGCTATCCATTGGGAGAGATTCAAATGTTTGAAAAGTCGGTTGGGTTTTCCTGTCTATTAGATAGGAAAAAACAGACTCCCAACTGACTTTTCAAACATTTGAATCTCCTCCATTGTGTTATAATTAAAGAATCTAAATCTTGCATTTAAGATTTTAATACAAGTAGTTGTGTTTGAGGTTTTTTGAGTTCAAAGTGAGGTGATTAACTGATGGAATACCTCTAATGTCTGTTCTCCAGGAGTATTCAACATGCAGCCCTCCAGCTGCTGTGGAACTACAAATCCCAGCAGACGCTGACACAGTTTTGCTAAAAGGGCATGCTTGGATGAGTAGTACCACAATAGCCGGAGCACTACATATTGAGTCCCACTGCTATATTCCATCTGTGTATGTCGCAGTTCAGTGTTGTGTTGCTTTGTAGAACTGGTTTTTTTTTTAAATCTCCTTTTGAAAGGTGCTAAACAAATAAAAAATAGATAAATTGAGATTTTAGTGTCTTAAGGTGCATATACATGGTATAAAGTCAAAATCGTAAGGAAAGCTGGAGCAACTCGCACGTGTGTACACGGGTTGCGGTACCGATGCACGCTCCCATGGGGTCTGTATCTCAATAAAAAATAGACCGTGCAGGCAAGTCAATCTTGACTATGTTGTGTACAATCTAGTACATAGTATAGTCAAAATTGTCACTTAGTCAAAATCTCAAGTAAAGATGGTCCATATTGGTGGTTCAGGGCTCCGGGGAGTTTAGGGGAAATAGTCAATATCTCACCATGGCCCTCATTCCGAGTTGTTCGCTTGTTATTTTTTTTCTGCAACGGAGCGATTAGTCGCTAATGCGCATGCGCAATGTTCGCACCGCGCCTGCGCCAAATAAATTTGCTAAGAAGTTTGGTATTTTACTCGCGGCTTTATGTAGAAATTTCTTCGATCGGAGTGTGATTGACAGGAAGTGGGTGTTTATGGGCGGAAACTGGCCGTTTTATGGGTGTGTGCGAAAAAACGCTTGCGTTTCTGGGAAAAACGCGGGAGTATCTGAAGAAACGGAGTGTCTGGGTGAACGCTGGGTGTGTTTGTGACGTCAAACCAGGAACGAAACTGACTGAACTGATCGCAGTGGCAGAGTAAGTCTCGAGCTACTCAGAAACTGCAAAGAAATTTCTATTCGCAATTCTGCTAATCTTGCGTTCGCAATTCTGCTAAGCTAAGATTCACTCCCAGTAGGCGGCGGCTTAGTGTATGCAATGCTGCTAAAAGCAGCTAGCGAGCGAACAACTCGGAATGAGGGCCCATGTGTATTCACCTTTAGAACATGTTTTTTGGTGTGTGTGTGTGTGTTTTTTTTTTTTTTTTTATGTACGTACTGTATAGTGTTAATAAAAGGATTATAAAAGCACAGTCTTTAGAATAAAGTTGAACATGACTTTTGTTATGAAAACCCATGTGATCACTGGGAAGAGATCTACATTGTTTATTAATATTATTAGACAGTCTATAGCTAGTTAAAGTGAAGGCGAACTGCATGTTTTAAAATAAAAAAATGACTTGGTAGATAATGAAAGGCTCAGGCATAACGCCAGAGCCGGCCATAGGCATAAGCAAACTAGGCAATTGCCTAGGGCATTTGATATGCCTAGGGGCATCAGCAGCTTCTGCTGATTAAAATGATATGCGGCATGCCTATATTCTGTGTGTAGCATTTCATATGCAGATACAGCCACAGTCTCACACAGTATATAGGCATGCTGCACATCATTTTAATCAGCAGAAGCTGCTTGTGCATCATAGCCACATAGCAATGCAAATAAGATGCATTTTCATAAAAAAAAGGTGCCCGACATTAGCATTGAGGCAAGATTTATGAGGACACATCTGTATCCAAGCAGAGGCAGAGGTCACAGTGTTAGTGGCAGAGTGAGTGCTGTGTGCATGTGAGTGGGTTGGTTGTGCAGTAGTGTTCGGAATATGTGTAAGGAGCATTATGTGTGTCATGTAAAAATGCATTAATAATGTGTAACATGTGTAAAGGGGCACTATGTGTGTCATTATGTGTATAAGGGCATTAATAATGTGCGGCATATGTGTAACAGGGTACTACTGTATGTATGCCATTATGTGTATAGGGACACTAATAATGTGCAGCAAATGTGTAGGGGACACTATGTGTGTCATTATGTGTATACGGGCATTAATAATGTGCGGCATATGTACAAGAGACATTATGTGTAAAAGGGCATTAATAAAGGTTGTCATAATGTGTAAGGCACATTATGTTTATAAGGACATTAATAATTTGTCTCATATGTGTAAGGGGCATTACTGTGTGGAATTATGTGTAGAAATGCATTACTAATGTGTGGCATTATGTGTATAAGGTGCTCTACTATGTGGCATTGCGTATAGAAAGGGCACTACTGTGTCGTCTAATGTTAATAAAGAGCAATAGGGTGTGGTGTAATGTGAATAAGGAGCAATTCAGTGTGATGTACTGTGAATAAGGGGCTCTAGTGTGAGGAGTAACGTTTATAAGGTAAAGTGATACTACTGTGGGATGTAATATGAATTATGGATACTATCGCATGATAAAATGTGAATAAAGTTGCAGTACTGTGTGGTGTAATTGGAATTAGGGATACTATTGTGTGGCCATGACCCTTGCCAGCAAAAACACACCCCTTTTTGGGCTGTGCGCCAAATGTGCAAACTGTTCCTATTTAAAATATAGGGGTACAAACACCAAAATATAAGGACTGCTATGGGTGAGGGGTGATGGTGCTGGGAAAGAGGTGCAAGGTCAGAGGCGGAACCAGCGGTGGTGCTAGGGGGCACCAGCCAAAATCTTGCCTAGGGCATCATATTGGTTAGGGCCAGCTCTGCATAACGCTGTTAGAGGCCCCTGCTAGTGAGTGTTTACAATCCTGGGACCATGGGGGAAAATGTATTAGACCTTATAAAGAGTGGAGAAGTTGCCCATAGCAACACTTAGCTTTTACAAATCATTTTATACAATGCACTAGTCCACAGGTTCTCAAACTCTGTTATCAGGTCCCCACACATTTCATGTTTTCCAGGTCACCTGTGGATTTTTAAAATATGACCGTTGGTGATACACAGTGCACCTGCCAGGTGACATGGAAAAAGTGAACTAGTCCACTTCACTCTTTTTATAAGGTTTCATACATTTCCTCTCCTCATAGGAGCTAATGGGAAGAGATGGTAGCTGCCAGTACCTAGAAAGATTTCTGTCTTGAAGAATAGATGATAGTGAAGAGTTGGGTTATAAAGATTGATGGTTGGGTGAGGGTTCCCTAAGCAGAGAGCAACACAGGAGATGTTTTGATATTTGGGAATGAGTTATGGTCATAGGAGAAGAAGCAAGGTCTAGATCGGGTTGAGTTAGTGTCTCATGACAAGGTCATGGATATAGCAGATGGAAATGTTGGTGAATTGGATTCTTAAGGCTATGAGGAACCAGTAAAGGAATATGATGCATTGTTGCTGCGGCATCTAGTACACATTGTAGCAGGGATAACCAGATCAACGGAAAGCCATATAGGAGTTGGGTGTAGTAAAGCGTGATAAAGGAGAGTTATTAAATAAGAGGTGACATGACAGAATGAGATACTGGATGTCTGGACTGGAGTAAAGCTGAGGGATGAGATCAAGGCAGCAGCCATGTAGCTCTAGGGAGAGTGTAATGTCTGGTATAGTAGTGGGGTGGGGAATGAGGAACAGGGAAGGTAATGAGCTCTGTTTTGGACATTTTAAGCTCTAGTTTGTATTGGGACATCGAAGTACACTTGGTAGAGAAGCATTTTGATATACTAAATAAACGAAAAGGACAGTGCTTATGAGTCTTGGAAAATAACCTACTTTGCAGAGTACTGTATAAATGTTATAGTGATTTCGTTTTGCACATCTACAGTAAATGGAACAACAGGAGAAGGAATGTCGCTGAGTGTACAGGAGAGGAAGAAGCTTGCTGAAGAATGGGTGAAGCATACAAGAGGCAAGTGAGTAGCCAGGCAAAAGGGGACATCTTCTGATGAGTATATCGGGCGGTGCATTGTAGATTTATAGGACATTCTGATAACTTATTAGAATTTATCAAATTGAAAGGGAAAAAAACTGACCTCCATCAGAGTGTTGGCTACATGTTCAATACAGGTATGCGATTACTTATTCCCAACTGGATATCCAGGCAGTGCCTCAAAAAGAAGGAACTATAAGTTATTGCTACTGGTTTATGATTTTTTTCCATACAGTCTTGATGACAGAACTTCTTCCTACAGTCACTGACAGAATCCAGGGACAACTGTGGAGAAATGGGGTTATTGTAAATATTTCCTGTTATCTGGTCTTTTATATGGAAAGTATGTCTGATAATATAGCCCACAAACATTTGAGGTTTTTGTTTTTGTTTTTAAGCACAAATGAATTGCATTTAAAGAACTTTTTTCACTAACTGAACCACTTCTCTTGCAGAATGGACAGTGTGGTTGTACATGTGGGATGTCTGAGCCTGGAAGACTCTAAAGACTTAGTAAGTGTCCATAAGGTCTCATGCCAATCTATTCTCTTTATTGATTTTAAAGCAAAAACATTTTGAAATGATCTTTGAGGTTTTTGAAATAAACTTACAAATGAAGACCCTATTAATCTTGATTACTACTACTTTTTTTTTTTTTAGTGGTGCAGGTAGTATAATGGGTTATTTATATCCTACCAAATTATTTATTTGCATTCCTCACTTTTTAACACCCTAGAATGTACAGACTTTGGTTATTATGGATTACCAGAGAGTCATTCTATTTGGACCATAGTAGTCCATAAGCTTTAAATGTAATGTATATAAAAAATAAAACTTGATTTCATTGTGTTTATTTGTTAATTGCATGACATATCTTCAGCGTGCTTCTACCTATGCAAGTTACATACATACATACATACATACATACATACATACATACATACATACATACATACATACTTTGGGGGTCATTCCGAGTTGATCACTCGCTAGCTATTTTTTGCAGCGCAGCAATCAGATAGTCCCTGCCTATGGGGTAGTATATTTTCGCTTTGCAAGTGTGCGAACGCTTGTGCAACCGAGCAGTACAGAAACAGTTTGTGCAGTTTCTGAGTAGGTCTGAACATACTCAGCCGCTGCGATCACTTCAGCCTGTCCGGTCCCGGAATTGATGTAAAAAACCCGCCCTGCAAATGCTTGGACACGCCTACCTTTTTCCAACCACTCCCTAAAAATGGTCAGTTGACACCCATAAACGCCTTCTTCCTGTCAATCTTTTTGCGATCGGCTGTGTGAATGGATTCTTCGTTAAATCCATCGCTCAGCAACGATCCGCTTTGTACCCGTATAATGCCCCTGCGCATTGCGATGCATACGCAGTTTTGCCGAGTTTTGACCTGATCGCACCGCAGTGAAAAAAAACTAGCGTGCAATCAAGTTGGAATGACCCCCTCTGATCTGTACTTCTGTGTGAGTGTCAGTCGAGAGCGACACCTCAGCCAGGAAAGAGGAACTGGGGGCATATGTAATAGGGACCGAGTTTGCCGGAGGTGCGGGATGCTGTTTTTTTTGTGGTGTTCTGGTTTTTTTTTCGGGGGTGGGGGGGTGGGGGAGAGGGAAGGTGGCAGTTTAAACCATGCCTTGTAAATTATTGCTGCTTTAAAAGAAAAAATGTCTGAGATCTGCCAGCATCCCGCATCTCGGACCCTATTACATATGACCCCTTATTTCTTTTATGTAAATAACCAGCTACAGAATTTGCAATATAGTCTTCCCCAGAGGTTGCTTATGGTTAAACCTGGCTTACCAGTATTACGCAGGTGTAACAAGTGTTCACTAACCATTGGGTACAAAGTCCATCAGGACTCGGATATTTTGATTTATATGTAACTGAGGCTATTCAGTAAATATTATTAACTTCTGTTTCTCTTACGTCCTAGAGGATGCTGGGGACTCCGTAAGGACCATGGGGTATAGACGGGCTCTGCAGGAGATATGGGCACTATAAAGAACTTTAGAATGGGTGTGCACTGGCTCCTCCCTCTATGCCCCTCCTCCAGACCTCAGTTAGATCCTGTGCCCAGAGGAGATTGGGTGCATTACAGGGGAGCTCTCCTGAGTTTCTCTGATAAAGAATTTTGTTAGGTTTTTTATTTTCAGGGAGCACTGCTGGCAACAGGCTCCCTGCATCGTGGGACTGAGGAGAGAGGAGCAGACCTACTTAAGTGATAGGCTCTGCTTCTTAGGCTACTGGACACCATTAGCTCCAGAGGGAGTCGGAACGCAGGTCTCCCCTCGCTGTTCGTCCCGGAGCCGCGCCGCCGTCCTCCTCGCAGAGCCGGAAGATAGAAGCCGGGTGAGTATAATAAGAAAAGAAGACTTCAAGGAGGCAGAAGACTTCAGATCTTCACTGCGGTAACGCTGCGCGCCATTGCTCCCACACAATACACACACTAGCGGGCACTGATGGGTGCAGGGCGCAGGGGGGGGCGCCCTGGGCAGCAATAAAACCTCTATATCTGGCATTATTAGGTTGGACACTGCAGAGGCAGTAATTCTTTAAATCCCCCGCCAGTTTTGAGATACTTTGAGCAGGACCGAAGCCCACCGCTGGAGGGGGCGGAGCTTGGTCCCTCAGCACTAACCAGCGCCATTTTCTCCACAG
Source organism: Pseudophryne corroboree (assembly GCF_028390025.1). Classification (NCBI taxonomy): domain Eukaryota; kingdom Metazoa; phylum Chordata; class Amphibia; order Anura; family Myobatrachidae; genus Pseudophryne; species Pseudophryne corroboree. The sequence goes on along the minus strand of NC_086452.1, from coordinate 113,194,744 downwards.
AGATCTGCAGAGAAGCTGGCTCCCCGGTCTCTCCCCTGCTGAACACGGTGACACAGGGCTGAAAAGAGGAGGGGGGGCACTTGTAAGGCGCAGTGAGTGTATTAACACAGTAAGTAATATAAAAGCGCTATTATCTGGGAGTTTATTTTCCAGTGTCAGTTGGCGCTGGGTGTGTGCTGGCATACTCTCTCTCTGTCTCTCCAAAGGGCCTTATTGGGGAACTGTCTCCTTATAACTATATCCCTGTGTGTGGGGGGGTGTCGGTACGAGTGTGTCGGCATGTCTGATGCGGAAGGCTCAGCTAAGCAGGAGGTGGAACAGATGATTGTGGTGTCTCCGTCGGCAACGCCGACTCATGATTGGATGGACATGTGGAATGTTTTAAATGCAAAATGTGACATTATTACATAAGAGATTGGACAAAGCAGAGTTCAGGGAAAAAGCAGGGAGTCAATCCACGGCTTCGGCTGGGTCACCGGGCCCTTCTGGGTCTCAAAAACGTCTCCTATCCCAAATAGCAGACACTGATACCGACACGGACTCTGACTCCAGTGTCGACTACGATGAAGAGAGGTTACACCCAAGGGTGGCAAAAAGTATTCATTATATGATTGTTGCAATAAAAGATGTTTTGCACATCACAGATAACCCCTCGGTCCCTGACACGAGGGTGCGCATGTATAAGGAAAAGAAACCTGAGGTAACCTTTCCCCCATCCCATGAACTTAACGAGTTATTTGAAAAAGCTTGGGAAACTCCAGATAAAAAACTGCAGATTCCCAAGAGGATTCTAATGGCGTATCCTTTCCCTGCACAGGACAGGGTACGTTGGGAATCCCCACCCAGGGTGGACAAGGCTTTAACACGCCTGTCCAAGAAAGTGGCGCTACCGTCTCCGGACACGGCAGCCCTCAAGGATCCTGCTGATCACAGACAGGAAACTACTTTAAAGTCTATTTATGCGCATACAGGTGCTTTGCTCAGATCGGCAATAGCATCGGCATGGGTGTGTAGAGCGGTGGCAGCTTGGACAGATACATTGTCAGCTGACCTTGATACCCTATATAGGGATAACATTTTATTGACCTTAGGCCACATTAAAGATGCAGTCTTATATATGAGAGACGCTCAAAGAGACGTTGGGCTGCTGGGTTCGAGAGCCAACACAATGGCGATTTCTGCTAGGCGAGCCATGAGGACCTGCCAATTAACGGGTGATGCCGACTCAAAGAAGCATATGGAGGTTTTGCCATACAAAGGTGAAGTTTTATTTGGGGAAGGTCTCGCGGACCTGGTTGCCACAGCTACCGCGGGTAAATCTACCTTTTTGCCTTTTGTTCCCCCGCAGCAAAAGAAAACTCCACAATATCAGATGCAGTCCTTTCGGTCGCATAAGTCCAGAAGAGGTCGGGGCTCATCTTTACTCGCCAGAGATAAGGGTAGAGGAAAGAGAGCTTCTGCTCCGGCTAGTTCCCAGGAGCAGAAGTCCTCCCCGGCTTCTACTAAATCCACCGCATGACGCTGGGGCTCCACTGAGGGAGTCCACACCGGTGGGGGCACGTCTTCGACTCTTCAGCCAGGTCTGGGTTCTGTCAGACGTGGATCCTTGGGCGATGAATATTGTATCCCAAGGCTACAAACTGGAATTCGAAGAGGTGCCCCCTCGCCGATTTTTCAAGTCTGCCTTGCCAGCGTCTTCCCCAGAGAGGAAAGTAGTGTTAGCTGCAATTCAAAAGCTGTATCAACAGCAAGTGATTGTCAAGGTTCCCCTAGTTCAACAGGGGAAAGGGTACTATTCGACCCTGTTCGTGGTCCCGAAGCCGGATGGTTCGGTCAGACCCATTTTAAATCTAAAAATCCCTAAACCTGTACTTGAAAAAGTTCAAATTCAAGATGGTATCGCTCCGTGCTGTGTTCTCCATTCTGGAAGGGGGGGATTTTATGGTGTCACTCGACATCAAGGATGCATACCTTCATGTCCCCATATATCCTCCTCATCAGGCGTACCTGAGATACGCTGTACGGGACTGTCATTACCAGTTTCAGATGTTGCCGTTTGGGCTTTCCACGGCCCCGAGGATTTTCACCAAGGTGATGGCGGAGATGATGGTAATCCAGCGCAGGCAGGGAGTCACAATTATCCCATACTTGGACGATCTCCTGATAAAAGCAAGATCGTGAGATCAATTGCAGAAGAGCGTGTCGCTCTCTCAGAGTACTACAACAACACGGTTGGATTCTCAATCTGCCAAAGTCACAATTGATTCCAACGACTCGACTATCATTCCTAGGCATGATTCTGGACACGGAACAGAAGAGGGTTTTTCTCCCGATAGAAAAAGCCCAGGAACTCCAGAACATGGTCAGAGACTTGCTAAAACCAAAAAGAGTGTCTATTCATCAATGCACTAGAGTTCTGGGGAAAATGGTGGCAGCCTACGAGGCCATCCCCTTCGGCAGGTTTCATGCAAGAACGTTTCAGTGGGACCTCCTGGACAAGTGGTCAGGGTCCCAACTACTAATACATCAGCAGATAAACCTGTCCCCCCGGGCCAGGGTGTCTCTCCTGTGGTGGCTGCAAAGTGCTCACCTTCTAGAGGGTCACACATTCGGCATTCAAGACTGGGTTCTGGTGACCACGGACGCGACCCTCCGAGGATGGGGAGCAGTCACACAAGGAAGAAGTTTTCAGGGCCTATGGTCAAGCCAGGAAGGCTTGTCTACACATCAACGTACTGGAATTGAGGGCCATATACAACGGCCTACGACAAGCGGAGAATCTTCTTCGCGACCTACCGGTTCGGATTCAATCAGAGAACGTCACAGCCGTGGCTCATGTAAACCGCCAAGGCGGGACAAGGAGCAGAGTGGCAATGGCGGAAGCCACCAGGATTCTGCGCTGGGCGGAAAATCACGTGAGCGCTCTGTCAGCGGTCTTCATTCCGGGAGTGGACAACTGGGAAGCAGACTTCCTCAGCAGACACGATCTCCATCCAGGAGAGTGGGGACTTCATCAAGACATTTTTACAGAGATAACCAGTCTTTGGGGAATTCCTCACATAGACATGATGGCGTCACGCCTCAACAAGAAGCTTCAGAGGTATTGTGCCAGGTCAAGGGACCCTCAGGCAGTAGCGGTGGACGCCCTGGTGATACCTTGGGTGTTTCAGTCGGTCTATGTATTTCCCCCTCTTCCTCTCATCTCAAAAATATTGAGAATCATAAGACATAAAAAGAGTGAAAACAATCCTCATTGATCCAGATTGGCCTCGAAGTGCCTGGTATTCAGATCTTCAGGAGATGCTCACAGAAGATCCATGGCCTCTTCCTCTCAGGGAGGACCTGTTACAACAGGGGCCCTGCGTGTTCCAAGACTTACCGCGGTTACGTTTGACGGCATGTCGGTTGAACACCGAATCCTAGCTGGGAAAGGTATTCCGGAGGAGGTCATCCCTACTCTGATAAAGGCTAGGAAGGAGGTGACGGCAAAACATTATCACCGTATCTGGAGGAAATATGTTTCTTGGTGGGAAGCCAAGAATGCTCCTACGGAAGATTTCCATCTGGGCCGTTTTCTCCACTTTCTACAGACAGGAGTGGATATGGGCCTAAAATTAGGCTCCATTAAGGTACAGATTTCGGCCCTATCTATTTTCTTTCAGAAGGAATTGGCTTCTCTCCCAGAAGTCCAGACTTTTGTAAAGGGAGTGCCACACATCCAGCCTCCTTTTGTGCCCCCAGTGGCACCCTGGGACCTTAACGTGGTGTTACGGTTCCTGAAGTCTCACTGGTTTGAACCTCTTCAAACAGTTGAATTGAAATTTCTCACTTGGAAGGTGGTCATGTTGTTGGCCTTGGCATCTGCAAGGCGGGTGTCCGAATTGGCGGCCTTGTTTCACAAGAGCCCCTATTTGACCTTCCATGTGGATAGAGCAGAGTTGAGGACTCGTCCTCAATTTTTGCCTAAGGTGGTTTCTTCATTTCTTATGAACCAACCTATTGTGGTGCCTGTGGCTACGGGTGACTTGGAGGATTCCAAGTCCCTGGATGTAGTCAGGGCCTTAAAAATCTATGGGGGTCATTCCGAGTTGTTCGCTCGCAAGTGAATTTTAGCAGATTTGCTCATGCTAAGCCGCCGCCTACTGGGAGTGAATCTTAGCATCTTAAAATTGCGAACGATGTATTCGCAATATTGCGATTACACACCTCGTAGCAGTTTCTGAGTTGCTTCAGACTTACTCGGCATCTGCGATCATTTCACTGCTTGACGTTCCTGGTTTGACGTCACAAACACACCCAGCGTTCGCCCAGACACTCCCCCGTTTCTCCAGCCACTCCTGCATTTTTTCGGGAAACGGTAGCGTTTTTTCCCACACGCCCATAAAACGGCCTGTTTCCGCCCAGTAACACCTATTTCCTGTCAATCACATTACGATCGCCAGAACGATGAAAATGCCGTGAGTAAAATTCCTAAGTGCATAGCAAATTTACTTGGCGCAGTCGCAGTGCGGACATTGCGCATGCGCATTAAGCGGAAAATCGCTGCGATGCGAAGATTTTTACCGAGCGAACAACTCGGAATGACCCCCTATGTAGCCAGGACTGCTCGAGTTAGGAAAACAGAAGCACTGTTTGTCCTGTATGCAGCCAACAAAGTTGGCGCTCCTGCTTCGAAGCAGACTATTGCTTGCTGGATCTGTAACACGATTCAGCAGGCTCATTCTACGACGGGATTGCCGTTAACAAATTCAGTAAAGGCCCATTCCACTAGGAAGGTGGCCTCTCCTTGGGCGGCTGCCCGAGGCGTCTCGCCTTTACAGCTTTGCGAGCAGCTACTTGGTCAGCTTCAAACACTTTTTTGCAAAGTTCTATAAGTTTGATACCCTGGCTGATGAGGACCTTGCGTTTGCTCAATCGGTGCTGCAGAGTCGTCCGCACTCTCCCGCCTGGTCTGGAGCTTTGGTATAAACCCCATGGTCCTCACGGAGTTCCCAGCATCCTCTAGGACGTAAGAGAAAATAAGATTTTAAACCTACCGGTAAATCTTTTTCTCCTAGTCCGTAGAGGATGCTGGGCACCCGTCCCAGTGCGGACGAAATCTGCAAGGCTTGTATATAGTTGTTGCTTACATAAGGGTACTGTTACAGTTGATATCAGTCTTTAGCTGATACTGTTTTTTTGTTCATACTGTTAACTGGTTGCGTATATTCCAGGTTATATGGTGTGGGCTGGTATGAATCTTGCCCTTAGATTAACAAAATCCTTTCCTCATATTGTCCATCTCCTCTGGGCACAGTTTCTATAACTGAGGTCTGGAGGAGGGGCATAGAGGGAGGAGCCAGTGCACACCCATTCTAAAGTTCTTTATAGTGCCCATATCTCCTGCGGAGCCCGTCTATACCCCATGGTCCTTACGGAGTCCCCAGCATCCTCTACGGACTAGGAGAAAAAGATTTACCGGTAGGTTTAAAATCTTATTTTTTCTTAGGCTGCTCATGCTGCTACCTGTGGAGCAGGTGCTATCAGTGCTGTGGCCCCTTCTTTCATCAAACCTTCTAGTCCAGGTAAAATGATGTAATCTCACGTTACCATGTACCGTCCATCTCACAGATACTGACTTTTATGAAACTGTACAATGTTGATGAATTAAAGTGGCATACATCACTGTGTGGACACCTCCTTTATTTGCAATAAATACATAGTATGATGCATTTAGTTTTTAAGACCGTAAAGCAAAACTGTGGTGTTGTAAGTAGTGAGCATACGTACAGGTGGAGGGTTAAACCAGAAGTAATGTGATAATAAAGATGCTCATCAGAAGTAATGTGATAATGAAGATGTTTATCATTTAAAGCTGTGATACCACAAAGAGGAATGAACATTCTCATTCACAGCATTAAATGGCTATGGATTGGGAGGTGTTCATGACTTTGGCTTCTGATATATAATTTCGTGCACACAAACTAAGAACCAGGGCATCAAGTGATTCTCTGGCCACATTACATTTATCTGGAATAGCCTATGCCAGATTTTGTAGCATGTTGTAAAATTATGTTTTTACTACTTTGCATATTTATTAAATACTGAAGTGTCCTCCTATATCTAGCCTAAATACGCCATGCAGAAGATGATGCCGGGCGTGAGTGAGCTGCCAGGTCCTATGCTAATTTCAGGCTTTTTTTTTTTTTTTTTTTTTAGCTGAAAATGTCTTAGTTGCAACGTAGTGTGACCAGGACACAAGGAGAATGTGCTGATTAATTTGGTACGACACTTGTATATTATGAGTGGCAGAGTCTGTATATGGAGCAGATCAGAACAGAACTTTTATTGATAAAAAGCTGTGGCTGCTACATTGTAGCACTTCGTATACAGATACTCGGTCATACACAATCTACAATTGTCATATAGCAGATTAATCAACACAGTCTTCTCATGCATCCTAGTCGCAATATGTTGCAAGTAAGACGCATTTTCGGCAGGAAAGAAGCAAAAGAGTTGCCCTACGCTAGAGTCTCACGTGACCTGGCGTGCCAAAAGGAGCTGTTTGGCGTGACTGCAGCAAAGATGTATGCGGACGTATCTGCATATTGGGAAGGATGGGGTGTAGAGCCGTAACTACAATTTACAGCGCTGAGTCCGGCTTTTGTAGATTGCAGATGCTTCATTACCGTGGACCATAAGGGAATTATTTATTTAGTTTTCCATTCTATTTATCACACATGCAACAGTATAGTCTACTAATACTAACGTTTGTACAACGCTGTAATATGACTTTATTTTTCTTTTATGAAAATGCTGTATGCATATCTCTGTGAGTCATCTGTCCACCTACTAAAGTAGGAAGATCATTTTTTTTATTTTTTTTATTACAGTTGGTTCCAATGGTAATCTGTACTGTTTAATAATATGTATACAGTATGACACTATAACACAGCTCGGCATGTCCTTCAGTAATGAAAATAGTTTATTTTCTTTTTTTTCTCAGCCTTTTTAACTTTTAGAGTTTTTTTTAAAAAAAATGCACTTGTCAAAGCTTTATAAATAACATATATGTATAAGACCAATTTTGGCTACATGGCAAATTTTGAAGTTTCCCTTTTTCTTTTTTCCTTCTGTTATGTTCCTGGTCCATAGATGCATTGGTAGCTTACCTGAAAGAAGTGGCCTCTGCTGCTCCCAGTCTCCCATTTTATTATTACCACATCCCAAGCCTGACTGGAATAAGATGTAAGTGTGCAGCTGCTGGGATTGGGGTATATAGAGATGCTGGGGCGATGTTTACATGGAATCTCGAACAAAGATTAACGATGTGAGGTAGTTTTTGTGAAGCAAAGAAAAAGGAGAATTCTGGTTTGTAGGCTTCATATTCGGGTTATTACGGTTAGATATTAGTCACCAATGAGTTTGCAACCATTTAAAAATACAAGGCCGACTTTTAATAGCTGTAGTAACTTACAGTAGAGGGTGCAAACATTGAAGTGATGACATCAGAACTCTAATATTATTTTTTATATATATATATATATATATATATATATATATATATATATATATATATATATATATATATATATTACTCCTTTATATCTTGCCAGATACTGTACATTATACATACAACTGCATAGGCGTTTCTACAATGGGTGCAGTGTGTGCGGTGCACACGGGCCCTTGGGTCCAGGGGGAACCACACCGCACACACTCCACCCATGGAATACCCCTCTGGAGTCCCACGACGGAGACCCTGCTGTGCGGGCACAGTTCACTTGGAAAATGTCCATTTCCGAGTGTTTTGCGCATGGGCACTGGAGTTGTCCCCGGGAACAAAGCGCAGGCGCCATGTTCCTGGAGACCTGCGCATGCGCAGTAGACATAACAGTCTACTGCTGCCGGAGTGGAGGGGGCCCGTGACGGAGGCTGCACGCGGGTCCCCTCATCTCTTAAAACGCCCCTGTATAACTGTATGGAGAATATGTAATTGTCATTAACAGTCACCACCCCAACATAACACATTAACATTTTATGTTCCTTTTATTGTCATTTTATGTTCCTTTTATTGTCCTTTCATCCATTCTAAAGACGTAACAATAAAAGTTTAATGTCTTCACCTTGCAATCTGAGTCAGATCTGTCAACATCATTGTTATAATCCTGTCCCAAATGTTCTAGATGGAATCGTTAATAGCATCTATAAAGCTATTATAGCTGCTTAACTGCCCTTTTTTATTTTATGTTTTCAAAAATTGTCATTGTGAAGGAGTATTGCAAAAAAAGTGGTGAAAAAACAAATGTTTGCCACCTTATTCTGATTCTATGCTTGACTAAAGAACTGTTAGGGAGATTACTGGCCCATCATTTCTTAGGCCTGATGTCCACTATGTGATGGACCATTAAAGGTACTGTACCTTGAAAGGTGGTATATATCCAGCTATGGGATGGCCCATACAAAACAGTCCAAAAGGAGCTGCTATGCAGAAACCCTGTTTGTGAGACACGTCCCAAAACATGTCAAGTATTAATTTAAAATAAAGGCCCAGAATGTTCATATGACTATAAATGTCATTGATACACTATGGTAGCACAGGAAAACATGTTGTGGCTGCCAAAAGTAATCTGAAGCTTTTCACTTCCACACACATTTCAGAAAATCCTAAATGGTAGGCATGTGTTTCTTAGAACACAAGTCTGAACATTAAAGGAGGAAATAACCAGTACCAATGACATACCTAATAAGTATACGGTCGAGTCACATTATTATAACCACCAGCTAATAGCCAGAGTAGCCGTGGACAGCAGCTAGATGGGCTGGGAGTGACTCACTGTGCTGGTAGGTTGGCACAGGCTCATTTTGACGGTGTTCTGCTCCACTGTAGCATGTCAGTGCCGACGTTCACCTCTCACATTAATGGCACGTGGTGCTCCGCAGTTTCCATGTCGGTTATTTACAATGGTGGCATTTGTCCAGACACAGGCCCTCATTCCGAGTTGTTCGCTCGGTAATTTTCTTTGCATCGCAGCGATTTTCCGCTAATTGCGCATGCGCAATGTTTGCACTGCGACTGCGCCAAGTAAATTTGCTATGCAATTAGGTATTTTACTCACGGCATTACAAGGTTTTTTCTTCGTTCTGGTGATCGTAATGTGATTGACAGGAAGTGGGTGTTTCTGGGCGGAAACTGGCCGTTTTATGGGTGTGTGTGAAAAAACGCTGCCGTTTCTGGGAAAAACGCGGGAGTGTCTGAAGAAACGGGGGAGTGCCTGGGCTAACGCTAGGTGTGTTTGTGACGTCAAACCAGGAACGAAACTGACTGAACTGATCGCAGTTGCTGAGTAAGTCTGGAGCTACTCAGAAACTGCTAAGAAGTGTCTATTCGCAATTCTGCTAATCTTTCGTTCGCAATTTTACTATGCTAAGATTCACTCCCAGTAGGCGGCGGCTTAGCGTGTGCAAAGCTGCTAAAAGCAGCTTGCGAGCGAACAACTCGGAATGACCACCATAATACGCCTTCACCATAGCAGCACGCGAACAGTTCACAAACTGCGCTGTTTCAGAAATACTGCCACCCTTGGCCCGAAAGCCGTTAATCAACCCTTTTTGCAGGTCTTAAAAATCGCCCCTTGTGCCCATGACAGCAACCAGTGTATGAGGTAGTAAGCTATTTTTTGTTGTAAACCGTACAGTGTGTGCTGCCTGCACACAGGGAAAGCAGTTATTTCATTGATTGAACCCTTGTACCCCTGTTAGATTTCTAGTGCATTGATAAGCTCTCATGAGTATTTAAGAGGCCCCAAAAATATCTGCTTCCACTGGTTGTAGCCAATATTTGCACCTGAATTCAGAAAAGACTGATACCGCTTTGTCCCTTATAGATAAGGTGTATGATCTGGTGGGCAGGATGCAGCTTCACATCCCGTCTTTCCGAGGAGTTAAGTTTAGCGATATGAACCTTATGGACTTCAGCATGTGCGTCCATCAATATAACCAGTTTGATTTTCTGTATGGGGTGGACGAGGCAAGTGTTTCACTAATACTATTTAATTTCCATTTTATTAATTATATGTTTAAAAGATACTCTACAGTATGAACTAATATTTATAATAAGGGTTGTGTTTTTTGTTTTGTTTTTACTACAGCAATTATTGGGTGCTTTGGCATTTGGTGCACATGGAGCAGTGGGCAGGTAAAAGAACTTAAAATTAAACAAAAGGGGGCTGGGCTTCATCAGTCTCCTCCAACTTTATTCTGATAACCTAAAAGCAAATTGATGTTATTGGTTTAATATTCAGTTTATTTTTGCAAACTTGGCCAACAATAAACATGCATGCCAATTTTGCTATTTCAATGCTCAGAACTTCCGTAGCAATCACTTGCGGAGAGTATTGATTTAATTTGTTCTGTGTTCTCGTGAATATTGGTTCAATTCATAGAATAGCCTTATTTTAAAATTATTAAAAAAACTACTTTTGTTACTGCTCATCATGCATAGTTACCTGATCTGTATGCTGATAAGAGAACATATTAGATCTTCTATTCTGTATTCAGTGTTTTGTAATCTATGTTTTTGACAACCTGAAAAACAAGGAATAATGTGTTACAGTACATATAACTACATGGGTTCGACCACCAACAAAATGTTGAAGGCATTTGAAGAAGGTAACTTAAAAGAAGCCCGGGACCTTCAGGTACTTTACACTTCATACTACGTATGCTTTCCTATAACATCTGTATTATCTGTAATGCTGTATAATATTAAAATAGTCACCAGCCCACTGCCCCCCTGCCCATAACCTGAACTACCAGAAAGCACTGCAGCGCACAAGCCATCTGCTCTACAACAGAGCTGCGCAGCAAATAATATAAATTGTCACCTGGCTTTAGGTAACTGTGGAGTCGTGGGTGGGGGCAGCAGAGGTGTACCTAGGGGACCAGACGCCCCTGGCAAAGTAAGGGACTGGCGCCCCCCCCCCCCCCCCCATATTTGAAATAGGGAAGGTGCATGGGCAAAAAAGGTGCGTGATCTTGTGGGAAAGGGGCATGACCACACAATAGCACTGCCAATTCCATTACATTACACAGTAGTACCCCTTATACACTTTATGTCCCACCATAGTGCCTCTTACACATCATGCCCACACGGTAATCCTTGTCACGCTGTGGAGAAATCAGCAGTGCCTAGCCAAGGAGGGGCGCTGCCCAGCGATGTTTCTTGCAGTCAGGGGGTATAATCAAATATTAATGGCAGTGAAAAGTTATCTCTGCGCACTACCTAGTAGTGGTGATGTAGTGATATATTAAGAATAGCATTCTAGTAGTTTATTTTGAGTTTCTTCACTGTGGTGCCGAACACCGGTGCCCGCTCTTGGCTGCTGTGCAAACCACCAGCCCAGGCACTGCCACTAGTAAGTGATTACACTCCCTGGCCAAGGGTGACACCACTAGGCAGCCCTCCTCAGCCAGTGCACCTGGTGAGTGCCATCCTGGTCAATGGGTAGATAACCTCCTGTCTCCAGCACATAGCTGTAGTCCCCACCCCCTCCCAGCACATAGAAGTAGTCCCCATCCTGCTCCCAGCACATAGATGTAGTCTCCATCCTGCTCCCAGCACATAGACGTAGTCCCCCTCCTCCTCCCAGTATATAGCCGTAATCTCCATTCCCCTCCAGCACATAGCCATAGCCCCAATCTCCCTCCCAGCACATAGCCATGGTCTTCCCCCCTCCCTGCATATAGTCTTCTCCCATCCCAGCACAGAGTCTCTCCCCTCCCTGCATATAATCCTCTCCCCTCCCAGCACAGAGTCTCCCCCCTCCATGCATATAGTCTTTTCCCCTCCCTGCATATAGTCCTCCCCCCTCACAGCACATATCAATTAATATGTTGCAGTACCTAGTGTTATGAGCTGGGCATCGCCTGGGCTGGAGGATAGCACATTAGGCAGGAACACCAGACTTCAACACCGCACCACACTTCATGAAGAAAGTGAAAGTAAACTACAGCTCCCAGCAACCCTTCCTGCCAGGAGCTCCCGACAGCAAGGGCTGCTGGGAACTGTAGTTTACTTTCACGGTCTTCACTAGTGCATTGCGGTGCCGAACACTGACGCCTGTTCCTGCCTACTGTGAGATCCTCCAGCCCAGGCGATGCCACTACTAAGTGATTCCACTCATTGGTCGAGGGTGGCAAATCCGGGCGGCGCCCCCTCCTTGGCTGGCGCCCCTGGCGAGTGCCGTCCTGGCCAATGGGTAGATACACCCCTGGGGGCCAGTTCAGGATATATGGAGGTTTTGTTTTGTCAAATGCTAATAATTCTGTTTTATTGTAGTATAAAATGCAGGAATTCCTGACTTTCGTATTTGCTTTGGGTAAGTAGTTTAGAAATAAAAATTTGTTATTCTTTTGAAATAGTTCAAATATACAGTAGTCTTCAATCCACTGTGGATTTCCAGAAGAATAAATATGATTAAACAGTTAAGAAATTACTTAGAAATATTTGTTATAGAATGAACTGCTGATGCCAGTAAACTTTAGTCCCAGGGTTCACAATTCTGTAAAGAGGCCATTGTTTCTCTTCTACTCCCAATTTTCTCCTTTCATTATTGATTTAGTAATCTTTTAAAATTCTAACATGGTGCCTAGGCTTATTGGCAAGGGAGATGTGTGACCTCATTGGGGATGGAGTATGTTGTCTTTGGGGGTCTGGTCAGGTTTGGAGAAGACTGATAATACGACAGGGAGTAGTTGAAGTGATGACAGCACTACTTCTGTTGGCTGCTCTACACAGCTTTAGAATAAAACTTTGAGCGTATAAATTATCTAGTGTTAGGCGCAATTAACGAAAAAATATATATATAATTTGAGATTACCATCCCTTTAAAATATATTTGAACGCTCTTGAAAGTGGTACATGAGTGTATCTGCACACACTTGTGCCCGATTCTGATTTATTTTTATTTTTTTTGCAAACTACACATGCAATCCATCATGCATACGCAGCTTGATAGTGGGTAAGTGCATTCCCATATCTCTGTCTCTGAATTGGGAATTTCTGGGTGTCAACTGTGTGGCTACCTTGCGAACACATGCAAGACATCCATTTTTAGAGCGTCTAGCAAGTGTTCTACGCTATTATTAAGCGTGTACATAACAAAGGGACAAGTTTAATAAGGATCTTTTTCACGAAAGATGATGACTACAGATGTGAACTGAAAAACTGGTCGCGCTGCCCACACATACACATGAGCTCACACGGATACTCTCATTGGTGTAAGGTAGTAAATCTGTCTGCCATGGGCATCCAGACTTGCGTTTGCTTTACGTGCGCACACTCCCATTTGTGTGCACAATTGCAAGTTGAAGGTGTTACATGAAGTTAGTTGGAATAGGGGAATTTACTTTCATTTGAATATTTTTTATTTTTTTTGTAGTGGCTGTGTTTGTGTGCATGGCCTTCCACCCTCCCCCATCTTCTGCTAGTATTATAGTGGTGTGGATACTGCTATTGATTCACGTTATTACAGTGATATTAACAATTGGTCCATAGCAGTAAAGCATATTTGCACTTGCACAGGTAATATTTATTGATTTCAGCTTAATTAAAACTTTACTTTTGTCTGGGCATCATGTCTAACTTACTCTGAAGGTGGGTACACACTAGGTGATGTGCTTAGTGAGCGACATCGCCTAGTGTTTCATCTCCTGAACCAGGCCTCTCGACAGTGGGCATACACACTGGGGGTAATTCCAAGTTGATCGCAGCAGGAAATTTTTTAGCAGTTGGGCAAAACCATGTGCACTGCAGGGGGACAGATATAACATGTGCAGAGAGAGTTAGATTTGGGTGGGTTATATTGTTTCTATGCAGGGTAAATACTGGCTGCTTTATTTTTACACTGCAATTTAGATTGCAGATTGAACACACCACACCCAAATTTAACTCTCTCTGCACATGTTCCATCTGCCCCCCCTGCAGTGCACATGGTTTTGCCCAACTGCTAACAAAGATCCTGCTGCGATCAACTCAGAATTACCCCCACTGTGCGATATCGCACAGTGGCGTCATGCCGTGGCCGGGCTGTACATCCAGCTTTGGACGATGAGTCCAAATTGAGCTACATGCACGGCTGAGACCTAGGGTTATTAACGACCGGCGAAGCCGCGCATTGCTCGTCGTTGGCTGCATACACACTGGCCGATATAGTAAACTATATCGCTCAGAAGGGGGGAAATGAGCAATATAGTTTACTATATCGCTAAGTGTGTATGCACCTTGACTTTGAAACTTGGCTTGGTTATTAATAACACCAACCAGTTTTATACTACGTTTTATGTGCAGGGTATACAGTAATTTTAGCACTCGCCTCTTCCACTGAAAGACCTCCTCTCCTGACATAACCAAGCACATATACCATAGGTTCCCAAACACTGTCTTCAAGGCATACTAATGCTCAAGGTTTTAGGTATATCCATGCACAACACAGACTGTTAAATCAAATTGACTGAGGTACTACTTAAGTTACCTGTAGCCAAGCATGGATACACTTAAAACCTGAACCATTGGGGTTCCTTGAGGACTGTGTTTGGGAACCTCTGACATATACAACTGTTGTCTCCAAAACAGAAATTAGAAAAGAGCTGCTGAAAATGGAACATTTACTGCATACAATCAATGGAGTATCTGTAACGGGTGGAGGGTGTGCAGTGCACATAGGCTCCTGGGTCCAGCAGAGCTCACATCACACACCTTAGACCATAGGTGGGCAATAATCTGCCCTCTAGCTGCTATGGACTGCACATCCCAGCATGCCCTACCAGTTTTTCTATCAATCCATGCTAAAACCGTGGGAGAGTATGCTGGGAAGTGCAGGTTAATATCAGCCGGAGGGCTGTTTATTGTCCACCCCTGCCCCTAGGGTCTGCCAGAGAAAGGGAGGCCCACACAGAGCCTGCACATGGGTCTTCTCCTCTATTAAGCTGCTGCTAATGACAACACTTTGCAGAATATACAACTCAGCAGAGAAAGTACATTTAATTATATCAAAAGTGTAAATAGAATTCAGGAAGGCAGTATTTCTACAAATAGGCTTTCTAGAATAAAGACTCTCTTTAAAATGAGTGGGACTAGAGGATAACGTAATGAAGATCTGTTACAGAATTCTCTCCCTACAATTATAGTGAGGAAATCCTATCGTAAATATGGTTAATGCAAAAATATCTGACACCACACAAGAAAGTAAATGGGCAGATTAGACGGACTCGCTAGTAAAATCTTTCCTGCCACTAAAGTCTGTGTTTCATATATGCTCCTTTTTTATACTTTGTAGATTGGGGATTACCAGAATTCAAAAACATAATGTCACATGTATCTGGAATAGATTTAGGACCACCACGCCTACCATTGTTCTCTAGCTTCAAACCTGAGCACCCGGAGAAGGTCAAAGCTGAAATGAAGAGACTGGGTATCCTCTGAGGAAGCTTCTTGCAAGGGCACCAAGCAGCTTGGATTGTGATCAGCAAGCCACTGGCAGGCACAGTTACACTGCATTACCTTTCCTCACAGTCACATACAATCCCAGAGTCCTTTGCGGCATCTGCTCATCCAAAAGCCATAATCAAGAAAGTGACTATATGGGTCAATACCAATAACAGCTGCAGTTAGTTTACGCTACTAACCCCATCATACTATTTTGACTAACCCCATCATACTATGTGAATAACATGATAGAAAAATCCAAACATTTTATGGACCAAACTTTGCATCTAAATTCAGTAGAATTGATTTTGTATTGTTTAGTTTTATGAAACTTTTGAATAATATAACTTGATCTTGCAGTAGTAACAGTATTCAGTGGGAAACATCGTATATATTCTGTCATAATTAAGGATAATTGGGGAAACCGTATAAGGAGATATTGAGGACTAAAATTCCTGGTTTTGACTGTGCACATAAAGCTGTTAATGTTGGTTTACTAAAAAATGTATTATCTCCTGATAGGTCAAGCGGTATAGCACTTAGTATGTGTGCCTCAGGTCTGTATGTCAGGGAGAAAATAATGATACATCTATGCTGTGAATAAGCCTCCAGGAAAACTCTTTACAGTCGGGATCTTATCAAATTCCAATTTTTAATAAGTTTCTAATCTTGTATTTCAAACATAATGAATCTGTGACTGTCACAACAAAAAATCTTAATTAAAACAAAATTGTCTTAAACTTGCTTCTATGATTACTTGTAAGATGTAGACTCCATTATAATTCAGTAAATCTTTTAGAATAATTTGTTGATTTATATTCTTGCTATGCAGTGTGGACAACAATATAGCAGCCCACTTTATGTATTTGAGAGTAGGTGAATTGTAGTTCAACTTCACACTGCATCTCTCTATGTGGGGACAAAAGGGGCACTACGGAACCTCACTGCTAATGTACTTGTGCCACCAAGTATCTTTTTCCTGGTGGTGGTGGTGGTGTGGTTTTTTTTCTTTTTTCTCCCCCCCCCCCCCCCCCCCCTTCCCTCCCTGGTTGACACTCAATCAGAGCATTTTATGAACTTCATACATCTTTCTCATTTTTGGCAATTTTGATTTAAAGATTATATATAAAATATCACTTCTTAATGAGATGTATCAGCCAAATCAAAAAACTGAACTACCTAAAATAATAGTACAGGTTGACTTTCCAATATCCCAAACACGGAATATTCTGAAATATGGAAAGTGTTGAGCATGACTGACATAGTAACACCTTTTTCCTGTAGTAATAATAATAATAATAATTGTATTTTATATAGCACTCTTTCTCCAATAGGGCCCAAGGCACTTAACAGAATTCACATAATACAGTATAGAAACTATTAAGTACAGAAAAGCTTTTCATAATATACAGAGGGTATGGAGATACTGAAGGGACAATTTCGGAAATGTGTGAGTAAATGGGAGAGTTGTGAGTCTGTTTTTTGAAGGATTCTAGAGTGGGGGCCTTTAGAACTGATCAGGGAAGCGAGTTCCATAGAGTCGGGGTCGCATGGCTAAAATCTTGAATTATGGGAGATCTGCTAAAAAGTCCGTCATCTACAGATTGTAGTAATTGAGTGGGGCAGTATGGAATCGGGAGCTGTTTCAGGTACCTTGGGCCCTGGTAATGTAGGGCTTTGAAAGTAAGTAAGCCAATCTCCAATCTTGAAGACGATATGCCATCTTACAGGCAGCCAGTGGAGGGAGTAGAGAATGGGTGTTATGTGGGTGGAATGGGGCTGGTTGGTTAACAGCCTGGCAGCTGCGTTTTGTACCAGCTGTAAGTGGCACAATTCTTTTGCTGGGAGACCAAGATAGAGGGCATTGCACTAGTTTAACTTTTGGCAGATTTTCAGCCGGAGTTAAGTGCTTGATTCTGTCTGTGTTCCACATATTAATAAGGATTTAATTGTGGTTACCTGCGGTGGGATGTAATGGTGTCCAAGATCGCTGGAGGTGTGGGATGCCGGCCGATCTCAGACATTTTTTAAAGGGGCAATCAATTACAAGAAATTTTTATTTATGCTAAAAAGTAATCTTTTATTGTACCTCCCTGGGAAATTAATTCACATTAAAACATGTAAACAATGTAATATTGGACAATAAATGAGCAATTGTATAAATACACAAATGAATATTTAAAGTGTGTGTGTGTGTGTGTGTGTGTGTGTGTTTTTTTTTTTTTTTTTTTTTTAATTTCCTACATAAGATGTACGATAATTCCAGGTAATTACAGTGTGATTGCCAACTGGGCAAGCTTGGAGCATGAAATATTTAGAATGGGGCAATGGTGTTATGCCAAACGGAAAAGCAACAACAGATTTACAGCAGCGAGGGCACTCCGGTGTAAACAGTCTGCCTTGGCTGCTGTTGGATGGTAAGAGTGCCGAGTCGGCGAGCCAGGAATGCAAGTACTGACACTCTCGCACGAGAGGGCATCCAGACTTCTTCCTCCGTGCACCTGGACCAGGGCTGCGGCTGGAGGCAGGTGCCGGTTTGTGTGTGTAGCGGTGGTGAGTTTTGGACTGGATGACGGTGTCCGTACGCTCCTTTGCCCGGTACCAGAGCGGGTTGGATGGATGGAAACCATGCTCCGTGTAGCTAAGGGTCACCCTCTGGATGTTTGTCCGGTTAATGAGCGGGGAATGTGCCAAGCAAATCACACTGGGAGGTGATAGTGGAAAGTCTCCATGCACCAGAAGAGGTACAAAGCCTGTGTCCTTTATGGGTTTCACCGTACAGCAGCGGCTTTGTTAAAAGGCAGGGATATGCGGGTGTTGCTGTCCACAGGTTTTCTACCTTATCTACGAGTGTGTCCAAGTGGTGATAATTAGTTATGCTTCTTTTATTTATAGGCTTTAAAACTGTGTCCTAAAATAATCAATAGATAATTATTGATTATTTTATGATACAGAGTATTAAAGCCTATAAATAAAAGGAGCATAACTAATTATCACCACTTGATTATGTTTGTAGATGAGGTAGAAAACCTGCGGCCACCAAGCCCCGGATATCCCTGCCTTTTGACAAAGCCGCTGCTGTACGGTGAAATGCGTAAAGGACACGGGCTTTGCATCTCTTCTGGTTGATGAAACATGAGGAGTGGTTTGTAATTCTGAATCCCCAATTGTAAATCCAGTTGGTTGGCTATGCTGTAGTCCTTTCTGATGGTTCAGTGTACACAAACCTTGTTTAATGAACAAAATTCTTAACAATACTGTAGAAAATTTGCTTCAGGCTGTGTGTGTATAAGGTGTATATGAAACAGATGCATTCTGTGTTTAGACTTGGGACCCATCTGCAAAATATCTTATTATGGTATGCAAATATTTCAAATTAAACTAAAAATTGAATTTCAAAATACTACTGATCCCAAGCATTTTGGATATGGGAGACTCTACCTGTGTTCCATTCTGGCTGGCTCCAGCATCAATTGAAGGGCTGTCTATTTTTATTCCCTGTGCTTCTGTCGTCACTGTGTTTTGCTGTGTCACTACGTTCTAGGTAATAATTTTATATAGCGTTTACCTCCCACCAAATTCAAAGTCGCTTAACAAAAAAAATAGGATTTTAATACCTACCGGTAAATCATTTTCTCTTAGTCCGTAGATGATGCTGGGGACGCTTCAAGAATCATGGGGTATAGACGGGACCCGCAGGAGACATGGGCACTTTAAGACTTTGAATGGGTGTGAACTGGCTCCTCCCTTTATGCCCCTCCCCCAGACTCCAGTTATAGGAACTGTGCCCAGGGAGACGGACATTTCGAGGAAAAGGATTTATTGTTAAACTAAGGGTGAGATACATACCAGCTCACACCACAAACACGCTGTACAACATGGCATCTAACAGAAATCCAGTCAACAGCATGAACAATGTCAGCAACAGGCTGAACATAACAGAAACACAACCTGTGTGTAACACCACCAATAACTAATAAGCAATTACTGCAGATAGAGTCCGCACTGGGACGGGCGCCCAGCATCCTCTACGGACTAAGAGAAAAGGATTTACCGGTAGGTATTAAAATCCTATTTTCTCATACGTCCTAGAGGATGCTGGGGACGCTTCAAGAACCATGGGGTTTATAACAAAGCTCCAGAACGGGCGGGAGAGTGCGGATGACTCTGCAGCACCGAATGCCCAAACAGGAGGTCCTCATCAGCCAAGGTATCAAACTTGTAAAATTTTGCAAAGGTGTTTGAACCTGACCAAGTAGCTGCTCGGCAGAGTTGTAATGCTGAGACCCCCCGGGCAACCGCCCAAGACGAGCCCACCTTCCTGGTAGAGTGGGCCTTCACCGATTTCGGTTACTGCAATCCAGCCGTAGAATGGGCATTCCGAATCGTGCAGATCCAGCGTGCAATAGTCTGCTTGGAAGCAGGAGCCCCAATCTTGTTGGGCGCATACAGGACAAACAGAGCGTCTGTTTTCCTCAATTGAGTTGTCCTAGCGACGTAAGTCTTCAAAGCCCTAACCACATCGAGTGAATTTGACTCAGCGAAGGCGGCAGTAGCCACAGGCACAACAATAGGTTGGTTCATGTGGAAGATTAAATAAGGGCTCTTGTGAGACAAGGCCGCCAACTCAGACACCCGACTCGCGGATGCCAAGGCCAACAGCATGACCACTTTCCACGTGAGAAATTTCAACTCTACCGTCTGCAAAGGTTAAAACCAATGTGATTGAAGGAACCGCAACACCACGTTAAGATCCCATGGCGCCACTGGGGGCACAAATGGAGGTTGGATGTGTAGCATGCCTTTCACGAAAGTCTGAACTTCCGGAAGGGAGGCCAATTCTTTTTGAAAGAAAATTGATAAGGCCGAAATTTGCACTTTAATGGAGCCTAACTTTAGACCCGCATCCACACCTGCTTGCAGAAAATGGAGAAACCGGCCTAGCTGAAATTCTTCCATAGGAGCCTTCTTGGATTCACACCAAGACGCACATTTTCTCCAAATACGGTGATAATGTTTCCCCGTTACTTCTTTTCTGGACTGAAGAAGCATGGGAATGACTTCACTGGGAATACCCTTTCGGGCTAAGATCCGACGTTCAACCGCCAAGCCGTCAAACGAAGACGTGGTTAGTCTTGGAACACGCACGGCGCCTGCTGTAACAGATCCTCTCGTAGAGGAAGAGGGCAGGGATCTCCCATGAGTAATTCCTAAAGATCTGGATACCAAGCCCTTCTTGGCCAGTCCAGAACAATGAGGATCGCCTGAACCTTTGTTCTTCTTATGATCTTTAGCACCTTTGGAATGAGTGGAAGCGGAGGGAACACGTACACTGACTGAAACACCCATGGTGTTACCAGCGCATCCACTGCTACTGCTTGAGGGTACCTCGACCTGGAACAATACCGCTGAAGCTTCTTGTTGAGGCAAGACGCCATCATGTCTATTTGAGGAGTTCCCCAAAGACTTGTCACTTCTGTGAAGACCTCCTGATGAAGACGCCACTCTCCCAGATGGAGATCGTGTCTGCTGAGGAAGTCTGCTTCCCAGTTGTCCACTCCTGGAATGAATATTGCCGACAGAGCGCTTGTATGTTTTTCCGCCCAGCGGAGAATCTTTGTGGTCTCTGCCATTGCCGCTCTGCTCTTTGTACCGCCCTGGCGGTTTATGTGCGCCACTGCTGTTATATTGTCCGACTGGATCCGGACGTGCAGGTTGTGAAGAAGACGTTCCGCTTGAAGAAGGCCGTTGTAAATGGCCCATAAACGTATTAGAGTTATGTGTAGAGCAACTTCCTGGCTTGACCATCTTCCCTGGAAAGTTTCCCCCTGTGTGACTGCTCCCCAGCCCCGGAGACTCGCATCCGTGGTCACTAGTATCCAATCCTGGATCCCGAACCTGCGTCTCTCTAGGACAGGCTTTTTCAACCAGTGTGCCGTGGAACACTAGTGTGCCGCGACCAGTTGCAAGGTGTGCCGCAGAGTCAGAGCAGCTTCCTGCACCTTCAGAGTGAACTGTTGGCCCGATTTCTTCTTAGAGGATCAGTCGTGCTCCGATCGAGACCTATGCCTTGAAAACGGTGTGATATCATAGGTCACAGCCACCGCTTCTCACCAGCCAGCCCACCCGCCTGCATACACATCTTACACTTCCCGCCTGCATCCACAGCTTTCCTTTCCCACCCACATCCACACCTGCCCGACCGCCCACTGCTCAGTATTCGCAGTACTCCACTATGAACAACCCCAGCCACTGAGGGACACGGAGGAGGACAGCTCATAATACAATTTGTTATGTTATTTCTCCTGTGGGGAACAATAGGATTTCAACAGGATTTATGTGGGGAGAATAAGAATTTATGGGGAGAACAATGTGAATAATTCATGTGGGGAGCAATAGGATTTTATGTGGGGAGAAATGTGATTGATTTATGTGTGGAGCAATATGATTTATGTAGGGAGCAATGTGATTGTTTTTTCTGTATAGGCCAATGTATGTGTGGATTTTTTTTTTACTGTGAGGGCCAATGTGTGTGTTTTGTTTTTTTCTGTGGGGAACTGATGGTGTGCCTTGGCAATTTTAAAAAATTGTTTGGTGTGCCGCGAGTAAAAAAAGGTTGAAAATCACTGATGTAGGGAGCAATGTGATTGTTTTTTCTGTATAGGCCAATGTATGTGTGGATTATTATTTTTTTTACTGTGAGGGCCAATGTGTGTGTTTTGTTTTTTCTGTGGGGAACTGATGGTGTGCCTTGGCAATTTTAAAAAATTGTTTGGTGTGCCGCGAGTAAAAAAAGGTTGAAAATCACTGCTCTAGGAGGTGAGAGCTTTGGAGCCACCGCAGGAGTGAAATTTCTGGTCCTGGAGGACAGGATTATTTTCCGGTGCATGTGCAAATGGGATCCAGACCACTTGTCCAACAGATCCCACTGAAATACCCTGGCATGGAACCTGCCAAAAGGGATGGCCTCATAGGCCGCCACCATCTTCCCCAGCACTCGAGTACATTGACGGATTGACACTCTCGCTGGCTTCAGAATTTGTTTGACCAGACTCTGAATTTCCCAAGCCTTCTCTTCTGGAAGAAAAACTCTCTAGTTCTGTGTCCAGAATCATTCCCAAAAACGACAGTCATTTTGTCGGAGTCAACTGTGACTTTGGCAAGTTCAGGAGCCAACCATGCTGCTGCAGAACCATCAGGGAAATCGTAATGTTCTGCAGTAATCGATCCCTGGATCTCGCCTTTATCAGGAGATCATCCAAGTACGGGATAATTGTGACTCCTTCCTTGCGCAGGAGAACCATAATTTCCGCCATGACTTTGGTGAAAACTCTTGGAACCGTGGACAGACCAAACGGCAACGTCTGAAATTGGTAATGACAATCCTGAATAGCAAACCTCAGGTAAGCCTGATGTGGAGGATATATGGGGACATGTAAGTAGGCATCCTTTATGTCGACCGACACCATAAAATCCCCTTCCTCCAGACTGGATATCACTGCTCGGAGAGATTCCATCTTGAATTTGAATTTTCTCAGATAGAAATTTAGGGATTTTAGGTTCAGAATTGGTCTGACCGAGCCGTCCGGCTTCGGGACCACGAACAGGCTTGAATAAAAGCCTTCTCCCTGTTGTGACGGGGGCACCTTGATAATGACTTGATTTTGACACAGATTTTGTATTGCATCGCATACTACCTCCCTGTCTGGGAGAGAAGCTGGTAAGGCCGATTTGAAAAATCTGTGAGGGGGAACGACTTGAAACTCCAGTTTGTACCCTTAGGACACTTTCTAATACCCAAGGATCCAGGGCTGAACGAGCCCAGACATGACTGAAGACGTTCCGCTTGAAGAAGGCCGTTGTAAATGGCCCATAAACGTATTAGAGTTATGTATTAGAGTGCCCCCACCGGTGCGGACTCCCGCAGAGGAGTCCCAGCGTCATGCGGTGGATTTGGCCGAAGCCGGATAGGACTTCTGCTCTTGGGAACCTGCCACAGCTGGTGACCTTTTTCTCTTTCCTCTTCCCCTAGAAGCAAGGAAGGAAGACCCTCATCCTTTTTTGTATTTATTGGGCCGAAAGGACTGCATCTGATAGTGGGGCGTTTTCTTTTGTTGCGCAGGAACATAAGGTAGAAATGATGACTTACCCGCGGTAGCCGTAGGTACCAGGTCAGCGAGACCGTCACCAAACAAAACCCTACCTTTATACGGCAGAGACTCCATAGCCTTCTTAGAGTCAGCATCAGCATTCCATTGATGAATCCACAATGCTCTCCTAGCTGAGACTGCCATGGCATTGGCCCTTGATCCCAAAAGGCCGATGTCCCTCGCAGCTTCCTTTAGGTATGCTGCAGCGTCCCTGATATGACCCAGAGTTAAGAGAACGCTATCCCTATCCAGGGTATCTATATCAGATGACAAGTTATCTGCCCACTTTTCAATAGCGTTACTCACCCATGCCGATGCGACGGCAGGTCTGAGTAGCGAACCCGTAGTGACATAAATGGATTTCAACGTATTTTCCTGCTTACAATCCGCAGGATCCTTTAGGGCTGCCGTGTCAGGGGACGGAAGCGCCCCCTTTTTGGACAGCCGTGATAAAGCTTTATCTACTGTGGGGGGTGACTCCCGCTTATCCCTATCCCCAGAGGGGAACGGATATGCCTCTGGAATTCTCTTGGGAATCTGACATTTCTTGTCAGGATTTTCCCAAACCTTTTCAAAAAGCGTGTTCAGTTCATGAGAGGGAGGAAATGTTACCTCAGGTTTCTTTCCTTTATACATACAGACCCTGGTATCAGGAACAGCAGGGTCTTCCGAGATATGTAACACGTCTTTTATTGCCACAATCATGTACTGAATGCTCTTAGCCAGTTCAGGATTTAATCTGGCATCACTATAGTCGACACTGGAGTCAGAGTCCGTGTCTGTATCTGTATCCGCTATCTGGGTAAATGAACGCTTTTGTGACCCAGAGGGGGTCTGGACTTGTGATAACACATCTTCCATGGATTTTTTCCATGCCTGATTCTGAAACTCAGATTTATCCAATCTTTTATTCAATAGAGCCACATTTGCATTCAAAACGCTCAACACATTTACCCAATCAGCAGTCGGAGGTGCCGACAGGGTCACTCCCACAGCCTTTTCTGTCCCCACTCCAGCCTCCTCCTGGGAAGAGCACTCGGCCTCAGATATGCCGACACACGTGTACCAACACCACAACCACACTGGGCTATAGGGGACAGACCCACAGTAAAGTCTGTCAGAGAAACACAGAGGGAGTTTGCCAGCTCACAACCCAGCACCTATCCCGGTTCTGAAACGTTATAAACAATGCCTCAGACCTGTTTGTGCTTTTATAATCAATAAACCAGCACCAAATTAACTGTGCCCCTCCCCTTTTCATCCTGTTACTTGTACAGCAGTGTAGGAGGACAGGACCAGCGACTCTGCAGCTCTGTGAAGAGAAAAATGGTGCTGATGAGAGCTGTGAGGGCTAAGTCACGCCCCCTTAATGGCGTGCTTCAGCCCCGCTATTTTTTAAATATTTATACTGGCGGGGGTCCGGATTTATTGCCCAGGCACTTAATACCACTCTTGCCAGTCTTGAAATGAGGATTTATGGTGCCCAGGGTGTCCCCCCCCCCCCCCCCCCCCCCCCCCCGCACCCTGCACCCTGTATTGCCGCGGTGTGTGTGGGAGCATGGCGCGCAGCGCGCCCGCTGTGTGGTACCTCAAAGCTGACTGAAGTCTTCTGATCTTCTTCTACTCACCCATCTTCTGGCTCTGCAAGGGGGGTGACAGCGGGCTCCAGGAACAAGCATCTAGGCGTACCTAGCGATCAGACCCTCAGGAGCTAATGTTGTCCTGTAGCCTAAGAAGCAGAGCCTTGAAACTCACAGAAGTAGGTCTGCTTCTCTCCCCTAAGTCCCACGATGCAGGGAGCCTGTTGCCAGCAGTGCTCCCTGAAAATAATAAACCTAACAAAAGTATTTTTCAGAGAAACTCAGGATAGCTCCTCAGAGTGCACCCAGTCTCACTGGGCACAGAATCTAACTGGAGTCTGGAGGAGGGGCATAGAGGGAGGAGCCAGTTCACATCCATTCAAAGTCTTAAAGTGCCCATGTCTCCTGCGGATCCCCTCTACCCCATGGTTCTTGAAGCATCCCCAGCATCCTCTAGGACGTATGAGAAAAAAAATATAGCAAGAGTTTTCGTGTTTAAAGAAGAGAACACAATAACAATGAACATAGGGGTTCATTCCGAGTTGATCGCTAGCTGAAAATGTTCACTGCGCAGCGATGATGCAAAAAAAGGCACTTCTGCACATGCGGATGTGGCACAATGCGCACACGCGACGTACTTTCACAACGACCGATGTATTTTTAGAAAAGGTCTAGCGAAGCTTTTCAGTCGCACTGCTGGCCGCAGAGTGATTGACAGGAAGTGGGCATTTCTGGGTGTTAACTGACCGTTTTCAGGGAGTGTTCAAAAAAACGCAGGCATGCCAGGAAAAACGCAGGTGTGGCTGGGCGAACGCAGGGCGTGTTTGTGACGTCAAAACAGGAACTGAACAGTCTGAAGTCATCGCAAGCTAGAAGTAGGTCTGGAGCTACTCTGAAACTGCACAATTTTTTTTTTGTAGTCGCTCTGCGATCCTTTCGTTCGCACTTCTGCTAAGCTAAAATACACTCCCAGAGGGCGGCAGCTTAGCATTTGCACGACTGCTAAATACTGCTAGCGAGCGATCAACTCGGAATGACCCCCTTAATGGGCACAGAGAGGGTGATTCAGACCTGCTAAATTTAGCACATCTACGCTCAGCTTCCTTGACATGCAGGGGGACACCCAGCACAGGGCTAGTCCGCCCCACATGTCAGGCCCTACCCCGCTGCACAAGTACAAAAGCTTCGCTTTTGTACGTGAAGATTAGCTCCCATCCAGCGCCGCTCTTGTGCTCTGGCAGGGAGCTAGTCGTCTCTGCCTGAGTTGCAGCGGCTGCGTGTGACGTCACGTAGCCGCTGTGGCCCGCTCCCCCCCCCCCCCCCAATGGTCCGGGCATGCCTGAGCTGCCAGGACCATGCCCTCTTAACGGCACCGGTGCATGCGCAGTTCAGACCTGATCGCTGCTGTGCGAACACACACAGCAGCGATCAGGTCTGAGTTAGCGCCAATAAACGTAATGCAGGGTTAGTGCAGCCATTTTGGGTAATAACATTTTGTATAAAAACAACACAGGAGAATATTAACCTGATCATCTGGGATCACATAATTGTATATTGCTATCTGCACCATATTTTCCCATTGTAGAATAATTTTGCTGCTTGTGCGATCAACTTGACGCCGCCTCTGGGGGAGTGTATTTTAGCATAGCAGGGCTGCGATCACTTGTGCAGCCCTGCTATGCTAAAAAAGTTTCCTGCAAAACAAGACCAGGGTCAGACCTACGTACTGCGACGGATCCAGCGATGAAGGTCCCGGGATTGACGTCAAACATCCGCCCTCCAAACGCCTGGACACACCTGCGTTGACTTCACCACGCCTGGAAAACTGTGAGTAATCGCCCCGGAATGCCTCCCCGCCGTCAGTCTTCTAGCGAGCGCCGCTACAATTGCTTTCAGTGCTGGTGGCGTGTGCATTGTGGGCGCCACGCAGCCGCAGTCCTGACCTGTTCGCACGGCAGCAAAGAACCGCTGGGTGCGAATGGGTCGGAATGACCCCCCATATGTGGTGTGAGTAAGTGGTATGGATCATACACACAGGGAACATCACATAATATCACTTTGATCTGCTGGAAACACAGAATTATATATCACCATTTTCATTTTGTCTTCCTGCCATAAACAGCACTCATATATACACCAGAGGTGAATATTAAACTCATCAAATGAGTATTTACTGATGAAGAAAGCTCTCCTAAAAATACTATCTAGCAATATGTTTCAATGATGAAGGTTAAAATAATGAAATTAACTCCCAAAGGTTGAGAACTCTTTTCTGAGTGTTGTCCAAAGTCAATGGGGTATATTTACTAAAATTCGTATTTGTCCCGATTTGGAGAGAGATTCATCATGAATGACATCGAAAGTGTATTTGTGCAACTTTTTGAATTTGTTACGCCTCATTTACTAAGCTGTCGTATTTTTTTTTTCCTGTTGTCCGATGTCGATGTCATTCGTATTTTTGTTAGGTATAATGCGGCCGATTTAGTGGTTTGTCGGCCGTGTTCTGAGGTTTTTGTTACGACTGCGTCACATTTCGTTTACGGCAGTGTTTATCCGTTCCCTGCCGCGTTTTTTTTCTAAGTTTCGATTTTGTCACTCGTCTGTGATTGGTTTGATTCGTGATGGAGGAGTGTCTGTGCTCATTACTATAAAAACGCCCCAAACCGGCCGCACCTCATGGGTTTAGCTAGTGGAGAGGAAGGTGTGTTAGGAGTTGGTGAGTTTTGTGGAGTTTGTGGAGGATTTGAGGCGGAGTTTTGCGATTGTTGAGTGCTGTACTGTGTGTGTAAGTAGTCTTGTCATACTAGTTGTGTAGTTATTTAAAAGTCTGTCTAGTATTTTGTCTTTGTTTTTTTTTACGTCTATTGTCATTGTTTGTGAGTGAGTGAGTGAGTGTGTGAGTGTGTGTGGTGTGTAGTGGTAGTGGAGGAGTGTGTTATTTGTTTTTTTTCTCAGTGTTATTTGTTGTTTGTCCTGATTATGTCCCAGTCAGAGGTGAGTGTGGTGCTGGAGGAGGTGAGTGAGGTGGAGGAGTTGAGTGAGGTGGAGGAGTTGAGTGAGGTGGAGGAGTTGAGTGAGGTGGAGGAGTTGAGTGAGGTGGAGGAGGTGAGTGAGGTGGAGGAGGTGAGTGAGGTGGAGGAGGTGAGTGAGGTGGAGGAGGTGAGTGAGAGGGAGGAGGTTTAGTGAGGAGGAGGGGGAGGTTGCTGCTGCGGCTTCCACTAATAGTGATAGTGATGGTGTTATGGCTCCGCAGCCACGCACCACTACAAAGACGGGCCACAATGTTAAGTTCAGTTACGCTGAAAATATGGCTCTGGTGCGGGAGCTGATGAGGCATCATCGCCAGTTGTTTGGGTCTGATGCTACAAAGGTGTCGTCACGCAGGAAGACTGTTCTGTGGGGGAAGGTCGTTGCGGCTGTGAATAGTGAGGGTGTGGTGAGGCGGACCGAGGACACCTGTCGTAAGCGCTTCTACGACATCATGCGCCGTGTGAAGGCGAAGGAGGCTAAATCAGCCCGCCAAACCGGGGGTGGACACCCCTTCCGAGCGTCTTATAGAGATTGGGAGGAGCCTGTTCGTACGCTGATTCCGCCTGAAGTGGTTGGTGCAACTCATGTCCGGGATTCGGATCGGCCAAGGCAGGATGGTGAGTATGCACATTTTTTAACATTATTTGAAACATCTGTGCTTTGTCCTTAGTTGTGTGAAATGTCTTTGCGCTAATTGTGTTTGTTATTTGGTTCT
The DNA here is from genome assembly GCF_028390025.1 of Pseudophryne corroboree. Taxonomy (NCBI): domain Eukaryota; kingdom Metazoa; phylum Chordata; class Amphibia; order Anura; family Myobatrachidae; genus Pseudophryne; species Pseudophryne corroboree. The sequence continues at coordinate 113,165,803 of NC_086452.1, read as the reverse complement.
TTCTTCTAATGTGTTGGTGATGTAGTGCAGGCCTGGGCAACCTGTGGCTCTCTAGCTGTTGTAAATCGACAAGTCCCATCATGCCTTGCCACAGTTTTGATCTTAGTGAATGCCAAATGTGTTGGCGGGCATGCTGGGATGTGTAGTTTCACTACATCTGGAGAGACACAGGTTGGCCAGGGCTGATGTAGTGTTACTCTTAATTCTGTTTTTTTTGGCATTATGTATTGTCAATGTTTCTGGTTGTGTTGGCCTTTTTCTGGTGTCTGTTTTTCCAAGTAAATGTTAGTCGGTGTATTTTAATGAAGTGTGATTACTGTGTTTTATGCATATGGTTTTTTTTTAAAACCTTTTCAATGGATGTATGCTTATTTTGTGTTGTTCTGGGTTATCATTTGTGTTGATTATGTGTATTTTCATGCATTTGTTGTTTTGATGATTTCTTTTTTGTGCAGATATTTGTGGCTACTGTTTTCTTGTTAGCGTCTAAAATTGGTAACTGAGCATGCAATATTGTGGCTGTGTAAAGCTACGATGTATGTGTTTTAAGTAGTATAATGTGCATTATGCGCCTTTTGTGTATGTATTGTTTGGTGAATTTGTTTTGCATTTAAAGTATACACACCCAATGTAGTCATGCATTCAAGGCTAAGCATCGCTTAGTTTAAGTCACAGCAGGTACCACATATGTTTACATCCCAATAAGTAATTGGCAAAAACATATCAACCAAAGAGTATGTTCATATCGACATTCTTCATATTTCTACAGTACGCCAGAGAAGCAGCACAACCATGCCACAGCCAACACTGCCTAGAGCTGCAGATGGTGGCAATGCAGGTAAGATTTAACTGTAACCACATATTCTGCAAACACATAGAAACACAAAATGTTAATGAATATCTTATCACACAGGTTCTTCGTCTAATCCACCTCCACTAAGGCGCCCATCACAGGGCTCGGTTACTGTGGCTCCGAGGCCACCCAAGAGGCCCCGTCTTGAGGCTCAAGCTCCAGCACCAGCATCACCACCCCAACGGCGCATCTCCGCAGTGTCGGCCGTGCCACCACTCGCTCTTTTGGCCAGCCCCCAAAGTGAGGATCCACAATCCCCACAGTTATCTGGTGAGTAAACCTAAAATTTATGTGTAAATAATTTAAAAAACAGTGGTGTAGATTTATTAACCTGGAGAAGGCATAAGGAAGTGAAAAAACACTGTTATGTGCAAGATGATAAAGGCAGCAGTACAAAATAAACACAACTGTTAATGTACATATTGGAGCTGTTTGCCTTGTGCCTTTAGCACCTTGCACATATCACTGGTTTCTCACTTCCTTATGCCTTCTCCAGGTTTATACATCTGCACCACTGTTAGTACTGAAAAAACAAAATGACCAGTCATACTTGCAATAGTAAACAACTACAAGCAGATGGTGTTAACGTATTTTTAGAAGGTTAATTGTCAAATTTGATGTTGGCCATATCAACACATTTTCGCAATAGCTTTTTTGGCCAAAAAAAAAAAGAAAACATCACATCCAATTGTTTGGCATGGCCAAAAATACCACTTCTAAACATAGGGCACCTAAAATATTTCACAAACATTGTTAATGTGTACATTTTAGACCACTATATTAGTTAACGTTTTGGCCAGACCACTGACTGCCTTGAACAATGTATGAGTGTATTGGTCAACACATTTTTTGATTTGTGTGTGTTGTTCCAAAGGAAGCTTCATACACAAAATGTAAATGTAGTACTTTGAATTTGTTAGAGTTCATCGTGTTTAAACAGTAATTATGAATCTGAATCCTACTATTTCCACAAACTTTAAACAACTGAGTAGTGAACGTTTGAAGCCACATCATTTAAATAAAAGGTGAGCAACATAGTTAAGTTTAGGCCACAATCTATTTAGCAATTACATTAATATTAAGAAGTAATGCATGTTGACGTAAAGCTATCGTAAGACCAATGCTACATATGTACTAAATAGTGGCTGTGTTCAACCCCATACAGACCCAGCCATCATGACCGATGATGTCCAGCAGGACCGTGACCAGGAGACCTTCACACTCCACCTGCAGCCCATCGATCCGACACAGCCAAACATGCCTCAGGACATACCCCAACCACCCCAAACATCCCAAAGCCCCCAATTGAGCACAACACAAGGCCACACACAAATGGGCCCAGAGTTTTGGACCCGTTGGTCCTCACAACAGGCACAACACTACGCGTGCCTCACCACCCACAGCCAATACCTGTCAAGTCTGCCCCATCATTTGCCAAGACTGAGTCGCAACTCAGGCAGACTTATAGTGCAGGTGGGCCGCATTGCGAACTCCATGGTACAGATGAGGGCAGACAACACCCAAATGCAGGCAAACCTACAACGCATCTTGGATGATCAGCAGCGCCAGCAACAAACACTCATCCAGATGATCCAACATAATCAAATGATCAATGATAATCTGTCAAGAATGATCGCAAACAACACTGCCGCTAATACGCAGCTCACGGCAAGTTTGAACAATCTTAGCCAAAGTCTAAGTGTGTTGGCCTCACACCATGTGACATCGAGCTCGGGGACAACAACACCAAGCCACACCCCAGTTCAATCCCCAGTTCGACGCTCAAGTCGAAGCCGCGCCCACGAGCCAGCACAATCCTCCGCACCCAGCACCCAAAAAAAAAAAAATAATAATAATGCATGGCCAGAATATGGTGACCATTTAATTTTTTTCTGTTTCTGTTATGCCTAAATTGGTGTGTTCTAAAAAATAAAAAGTTAACACAGAATATGTGTATTGCTTAATTAGCAACACAAACAACCTCCACATTAGTGTCTAGGGCCAGATGAGTATTGGTATAAATATATTGCCTGCCCCTAGGTGTCCTCAGCTCAACGTATGTCTAATCTATGACACCCAGCACATTGGCCATGGCCGCAAGATCACATAAAGCTACCCTGACTGCAGGCCACTGCGACTCCTGGGTAGGGAAGCAGAGAGAGGCATCTATGTAGCCAGCCAAGACATCCAAAACCTGAGTGGCCCTTCAAAAATTAAAGGTGAGTGTCATGACCTGTAAGCAATTCAAAACAGTGTTCTATTACATTACAGAAGCAACACTTAGACGTAGACGTGTATGTATGTTTTAACTCACCTGAATTGCATATTTCTAGAAGGTGGCCTGTGAGATACTAATTACATCGGCAGTCACAGCCTGGAAGCTGCCAGTAGCCATAAAGTGCAACACAGGCAGGAGTTTGTGCAGGCCTGAGACAGAGCGAGAGCGTACTGTCTCAGGGTCTAGGTTCAGTTTGACCAGGTCATACAGAGTGAAAATATTATTTACATTTAGTCTGCTCATCTGTATAACATGGTCATCAGCAATTTTGTTATCGTTTAAACACCCACTTTAAAAAACAAGCCATGGCCAGCCTACACGGAACATGTACAACCTGCTGATCCTGTTGATTTTCCTGGCCTGGGTTTATTGTAGCCTCATGGAGCAGGGTCAGGTATCCCCCAGCAAACAATACAGCAGTACTACACACAGTAGCAGCCATTTCAGATTGAGAGTGTTGAAAAATGTGTTGGGGCCCCTTTTAAAGGCCAAAAAAGTCAGGTGTGAGTAATGTAGAATTGACAACACATGTAAACACGCTTCTCAAAAGCAGGTCTACTTTTTTTTAGGCTTTTTGTACGATTAGTAATTTTTAGCGGCCGCAAATCCATTTTCACGGTAGATATTACAAATACGAATGCTTAGTAAATGACCAAGTTCTATATCTAAACAGCCGCGTTTGACCGATGGTGTATTCATTCGTACTTTTACTACACAGCCGTAATAAAAATACGAATGCCCTCATCACTGCCGTGATTTGAGTTTAGTAAATTCCCGAGATGACACTTTGAAGAAAAAACACCATCTCGGTCAAAATCGGGACCTTAGTAAATATACCCCAATATCTGAGTAATAAATGCATACCAGCTGTTCAAACAGACAATATCAGCATTTACCTTCTCTTTCTAGTAAGTCCTGTTAAATAATAAACAGTGTTGAGAGTGCAACATTGTATTTATATCCTTGTCTAACTGCTGGATTCTATGGGGTTTATTTACTAATATTCGTGTTTTGACCGTTTTGAAGGGTGTTTGAACTCGAATGGTATCGAGTGCATTTTACTGCAACTTTTTGAATCCTGATACGGTCATTCACTAAGCTGCCGAGTTTTGCACAATCGTTTTTTCCGATGTCGATGTGATTCGTAATATCAGGCAGTGTTTTACGGCAGTGATGAGTAAAACACTGCCTGAAAAAACACAACGAAACCCGGCCGGATCTGTAAGATCCGTGCAGGGCTTAATTGTGTACCTTACAAAGTTAATTAAAGTCTTTAAAATTCTGAAAAAAATTGTGTGGGGTCCCCCCTCCTAATCATAACCAGCCTCGGGCTCTTTGAGCCGGTCCTGGTTGAAAAAATATGGGGGGAAAAATGACAGGGGTTCCCCCATATTTAATCAACCAGCACCGAGCTCTGCGCCTGGTCCTGGTTCCAAAAATACGGGGGACAAAAAGCCTAGGGGTCCCCCGTATTTCTGAAACCAGCACCAGGCTCCACTAGCTGGGGAGATAATGCCACAGCCGGGGGACACTTTGATATCGGTCCCTGCGGCCGTGCCATTAAAACCCCAACTAGTCACCCCTGGCCGGGGTTCCCTGGAGGAGTGGGGACCCCTTCAATCAAGCCCGAGGCTGTCCCCCCCCCCCCCCCCCCCATCCAAGGGCGGCGGATGGGGGGCTGACAGCCAAGTGTGAAAGTGTGAATATTGTTTTTAGTAGCAGTACTATAAGTCCCAGCAAGCTTCCCCCGCAAGCTGGTACTTGGAGAACCACAAGTACCAGCATGCGGTGGAAAACCGGGCCCGCTGGTACCTGTAGTAGTACTACTGCTAAAAAAATACCCCAATAAAAACAGGAGACACACACCTTGAAAGTCTAAGGTTATTACATACATGCACACCTACCTACATACATACATACCTATGTTCACACGAGGGTCGGTCCTCTTCTCCATGTAGAATCCATGGGGTACCTGTGGAAAAAATTATACTCACATAATCCAGTGTAGATCGGTCCTCTTCTGTTCTTTGTAAAATCCACGTACTTTGCAAAATAAAAAAACGGACACCCGACCACGCACTGAAAGGGGCCCCATGTTTTCACATGGGACCCCTTTCCCCGAATGCCAGGACCCCCCCTGACTCCTGTCTAAGGGGGTTCCTTCAACCAATTAGGGAGCGCCACGTAGTGGCACCCTCCTGATTCGCTGTGTGCTCCTCTAGTGTCTGTGAGACAGCACACGGCAGTGATACAATGTAGCGCCTATGCGCTCCATTGTAACCAATGGTGGGAACTTGGCGGTCAGCGGTTGACTATACAACCCCATTTTTTCCTGTTTTTTTTTCTATAATAAGATTGTCAGAATATTCAGATTTTTTTTTTTTCAGTATTTCAGGATATCTGACACATCAGATGTAATGATATAAATTGTATTGTGTCTTTAGCGCGGGTTATCCCTCTATCCTTAAGGTGCCCATACACTAGGAAGAGGTATCGCAGGCACTCCATTGCATGCAATACCCCTTCAACTCCCAGCAGCTCCTGGACTCACGATATCGTGTCCTGATCACCTCACTCATGATGTGCTAATGTTAGGTCACATGAAAGCGGAGCCCGCGGGGGGACATGCTGCTCTCAATGCCGGGATTTTGACTGTCGGGAATCCGACGTCTGTATTTCAACCCGACTGTTGGGAAATCCTACTTAATCCTCATGTACAAGGCTAGAGCCTCAGGCTGCACCAATATTTTGCTCACTGATTGGCATGTGATATCTTTACTTTGGAAGACAGAGGTGATGGAGGATAGCTTGGGGCTTAACGTCTCATTGGTGCTGATTTTACAGAATCATTCTGTCGTAATGATTACAAAGTTTATTGCCGCCTTTCATTAAAAACTGCTTCAAATGAGGAAACTGTTCTTTATGAGTGAATGATAAAATACAACTGTTGGCACTGAACTGGCTGGTGCAGTTCAGTGCAGGAGTTTACTGATACCCCCTTTCCACTAGCTAAATTTACCCATGTTTTTGCACGGGGGTGCGCATCAATACGGGTTTTTAGTAAGTGGAAACGGCTCAACACGGGTTGAGTGATCCTGGAATCCTACCCGGGTAGATACCTGAGGTGAACACAGTAATGACCCGGGTAATTGTGCAGTGGAAACGGTCATTACCCGTGTTTCAGAACCGAGTAACATCAATAGGCTTTTACAGAGCTTAACTGGGTTAATGGAAACAGATCCGACCCGGGAATAACCCGTGTCGAAGTGCAGTGGAAACGGCAAGGCCGACACGGGTTGTAGCCGGGTTAAATATCCCGGATCGGACCTGATAATCAGAAGGAAAAGGGGTATTAGCTGCAAGAGTCTTTACACTGCATAAAATACTGTACGAACCGCACTAACCCATGAGGTTCAACACATATAGGGGAAAGTGAGTCATATTTGGGATTCAATGGTGCAAACTTATTTACATACAGGTTTGTTTCATACACTTATGATTACCAACACCTGTGATTCTCTAAATTGCCATAATTCATATAAAAACATAAATGATTGTGATGTAGAGATTTTACATATGCAGACATAGAGCATAATTCAGACCTGATCGCTGTTGTGCGAAATTGCACAGTGGCCAATTATCGAACAACTGTGCAGGCGTAAGGCCAAACTGCAAAAAAATCCTGCAGCTTTTTTGATCTCTAGGCAAACGCAGGCTGATTGACAGGAAGCGGGCATTTGGGCAGTGCCAGATTAAGGTCCTGATGGGCCTGGAGCTGAAATTTATGAAGGGCCTATTGTGTTCCACTGCAGGGGGCGTGACTGCTGATGTAGTGCTGTAGTCTGTGCCATGGGGTGTGGCTAGCACCCTGGAGGGCATAGCTAGCTACCTACCTTCAATTTATGAATTTAGTATATATACACGTATATACTGGCACACAACTATATTACATGATTAACATTTCAGGGCATCCGCACCGCCGTTAGGACCACATACAATGTATTGTATGCTGAATCATTGATGGTGGAATATACTTATTTGCCAGCAGGAACTCTGGGTGCTGTTTGCTGGAGATATACAGATGTAGCCAGCCTTGTTCATGGGCATATACATCTCGGGTGCGATTTGGTGTGTACCGAACTACAACTATTCGCATCCAGCGCTGAGTTAATGTATTCTATACGACCGTGCACATGTATACTCATGCGTGCAGCCATTTACGGGCACACATGGTGCGACTACTTTGCCGCGAGGTTGGCTACATCTGTTTGTCTTATTATAATTATGTACCAGGGCAAGCTGCCATTGATATTGTCAATGCCAGCAGTTCTGGATGAAAGATTTATATACAGTACCTCCCAATATGTTAGGAAGATGAAATTTAACATAGGTATTCTGCAGGTGGAAAATAGGAAAACTTAGAATTTTAATAAACATTCCCTAAGGGGATGAACAGGGGGTTGACATAATGACGTAATTACCGATGTGTGGCATGTGATGCGATAACGCCCCAACGGACAATCGGACCAAAATTTGGATTGCATCTCCAGTGTGTAGAATTTCATAAAGTACAAAAATGGTCCTGTCACTTTTTATCTCATCTTCTACTGATGCTCCTTGGGTAACACCAAGAAACATGGATTAATATTTACTTACATTAAGACGTCTCAAATTTACAGCTCTATAGATTTACCAAATTTTAACATTCATTTATATACAGTATATATCTAAAAACATACATTTATAGTTAATATATCCTATTATATAGATATATGTAGATACACACACACACACACACACACACACACGTATTTAACAGTGCCTCACATATGCTGCTGCTGCCACTAGGCCACCTTCGTGGAGCAGCTGTTTAGGGTGTCTAGGTGCCAGTGACGTGCGGTGAGGTCAATGACTGGGGAGGCACTGGCTAACAAAACTGGATTTACACCAACATACAGCTTGGGGTGAGTAAGGGGTGTTCTCCCCTTTCCCCAACCCCCTAACCCTCCCTTCCCGTAGCCTAACCCTAACCTCCCCCCAGTGCCGTAACTAGACATTTTAACGCTGTGTGCAAGAAACAACATCGGTGCACCACCCCTCCCCACACACAAACAAGAGCCAGTGCGCTCCGCAGGCACGCGCCAAAAATCAAGGGACGTGGCTTCATGGGGCGTGACCACAGAGCTCCCTTTTACATATTACGGCAGGCAGAGTCCCCTTTTGCACGGCAGGCAGAGCCCCCTTTTACACGTTAGGCAGGTAGAGCTCCCTTTTATAAATTACAGCAGGCATAGCTCCCTTTTATACATAATGGCAGGCAGAGCTCCCTTTTACACAGCACGGCAGGTAGAGTCCTCCTTTCACACATTACGGCATGCAGATTCCCCCTTTTTGACATATTAGACAGGCATAGTCCCCTATTTTAAACATTGTGGCAGGCAGTCCCCCTTTTTTACACATTATGGCAGGCAGTCCCCCTTTTTTGGAAAAAGGGGGGTGGAAGCTGCGCTCACAGAGTGGGGTACCAATTGTGCTGCTATACCTGAAGGCGTCCTACCTCCTTGCGTGGAATAATGGTTGTAAAGGTCAGCGCACTAATTGGTTGGTAAGGGTATGTAATGGGTGTGTGATGGTCTGGGTGAAGTTTGTGTACCACGTGGATGTGTGTGTTAATGATGGTCACTCTAACCGTTGGATCGCCGTGTGCATCTAATTTTATTTTTATTTTTATTTTAAAAATGTTCATACAGTATCAAGGTTGTCCTTATTGGCAACAACCTATGAGGATTAGATAATGGTTCCTTTCAGTTATTTGTCCACCTCTTTCAGGTGTGTCCTGCAGACTACCCTTTATTTTGTATACCTTCCTAGTGGTATACAAGATGGACCCCAGTTCAGGTGAATGTCAGGTGTACCCTGCGGGTCACCTTTACCATAGGGGTAATGAGAGCCTATGTTCCCTCTGAGTCTGGATGCTGGATGGTGTCTATGGAGTATGATCAGTGCGGCGTCCCGCCTGTCATACACCTTCTGTGTGCAGCACTGAGGTGTGAGAGAGTGGGCTGTGTGCACTGACACTTACCGCCGTGGACAGGATTTTCTGCTGCCTGTCGCCGGTGAGCCGCGTCTCTGCTGTTCCCCCCTCAGGCTGTCAGTCCTCCGTTACCTCCGTCTTTCTTAGTGGATGTTCTCCCCAGCGGCAGCCGGTCCCCTCCGTGGCTTCTTCTGTCTCCCTTACTGTGCGCGCTGTCTGGCGGCAGCTGATCTCCTTCGTCTCCTCCTCGTCGTCCGCGTTCCGTCCTGCCGCTTCCGGGTTCGCGCGTCACGTTCAGTACCACGTGAGCGCTCTTTCAGTGCAAAGTTCAGATTGCCCTGTTCCCTTCTCCGGCCGGAGAGGGGAATCTGTAGGCTGTATTTTTGTGAATGAGTGTGATGTTAATTACGTCCCAACGCGTTTCAGCACGAATGCCTTTGTCTAGGGTTACTAGTGTATGTTCCTGTGCCCGTTATATGGTGCAGTTACCATGTTGATTGGTCCATACAGATTGTCTTTGGTCACCGCCCACCACTGTGATTGGTTGCGGTGACTCTCCACCTGTCAATCAATCACGTCATGTCGTCTATGTGTTTCGGACTTGCTCTTACTCCTAAGTGCAGGTCTCATTATTAACATGGACTACAATGTCAGCGTTGAGTTCTGTAAAATATACCCAGCTGCCTGTGCCTCTAGGTTGCAGTCTGTGGGTGATTGTATAGTTACATGAAAATGGATTGCAATATGGGGATGCCGTTATGCTGTATTGCTGTATTGGATATAGGGGTAATTAATTGATGTGGGTGGTCTGTCCTGTCAGTATGGGGTGGTGGTCGGGTGTAGGGGGAAGGATGTGGGGGATGGGGGGGGGGGAGGAATCTCTGGTTAGACTATGCGAGCCTTTAATTGAGACGTGGTGGGGAGGGTATGACGACATTTATTTCATAACACAGTACAACACCGGAGCAGGTAGGATGAAACAGAGCATACTGAAACACTGGGCCATCTTAATGCAAGATGACACGTTAGCGAAAATATTACCCCAACAACCAAAAGTAGTGTATAGGAAGGCCCCAGACCTGAGGGAAAAATTAGTACATAATCACATCCCACCATCAAGACAAATACAGACCACACTAGAGGGTACTAAGAGAAAGAGAGGATTTTACCACTGTGGGTCGTGTTTAGGGTGCAGAACAACAAACTCCAGAACAACACAGAATACCACAGGATTTTGCTCGCATATCACCGGTCAAAAATATGAGATTAGAGAGGAACTCACATGCCACACAAAAGGGGTGATATACCTTATCACCTGCCCATGCGGACTACAATATGTGGGACGCACCATTAGAACACTAAAGATTAGGATCTCCGAGCACATACAGAACATAAAGAAGGGATATGAGAAACACAGTGTTTCACAGCACTTTAAGGAGACTCACATGCAGGACCCATCCAAACTACACTTTTTGGCAATAAAACAGATAACCAACAACTGGCGAGGGGGAGACTACCTGAAAAAAATCAATAGGGAGGAACTCAGATGGATCTACAATCTGAAAACCTTAACACCAAGAGGATTAAACATAGACTACAACATTGCCGCAGCCCTCTAACAATACGGGTTGAAACACATCATCAGAAGCACTGACCCCACACCCACCCTACACATCCTGTCCTTTCTCTCTTTCCCCCCCCCCCCGTTCCACCCCAACCCCCCCCCCTTCATCACCCCCCTCATACCCTCCCCACCACGTCTCAATTAAAGGCTCGCATAGTCTAACCAGAGATTCCTCCCCCCCCCCCATCCCCCACATCCTTCCCCCTACACCCGACCACCACCCCATACTGACAGGACAGACCACCCACATCAATTAATTACCCCTATATCCAATACAGCAATACAGCATAACGGCATCCCCATATTGCAATCCATTTTCATGTAACTATACAATCACCCACAGACTGCAACCTAGAGGCACAGGCAGCTGGGTATATTTTACAGAACTCAACGCTGACATTGTAGTCCATGTTAATAATGAGACCTGCACTTAGGAGTAAGAGCAAGTCCGAAACACATAGACGACATGACGTGATTGATTGACAGGTGGAGAGTCACCGCAACCAATCACAGTGGTGGGCGGTGACCAAAGACAATCTGTATGGACCAATCAACATGGTAACTGCACCATATAACGGGCACAGGAACATACACTTGTAACCCTAGACAAAGGCATTCGTGCTGAAACGCGTTGGGACGTAATTAACATCACACTCATTCACAAAAATACAGCCTACAGATTCCCCTCTCCGGCCGGAGAAGGGAACAGGGCAATCTGAACTTTGCACTGAAAGAGCGCTCACGTGGTACTGAACGTGACGCGCGAACCCGGAAGCGGCAGGACGGAACGCGGACGACGAGGAGGAGACGAAGGAGATCAGCTGCCGCCAGACAGCGCGCACAGTAAGGGAGACAGAAGAAGCCACGGAGGGGACCGGCTGCCGCTGGGGAGAACATCCACTAAGAAAGACGGAGGTAACGGAGGACTGACAGCCTGAGGGGGGAACAGCAGAGACGCGGCTCACCGGCGACAGGCAGCAGAAAATCCTGTCCACGGCGGTAAGTGTCAGTGCACACAGCCCACTCTCTCACACCTCAGTGCTGCACACAGAAGGTGTATGACAGGCGGGACGCCGCACTGATCATACTCCATAGACACCATCCAGCATCCAGACTCAGAGGGAACATAGGCTCTCATTACCCCTATGGTAAAGGTGACCCGCAGGGTACACCTGACATTCACCTGAACTGGGGTCCATCTTGTATACCACTAGGAAGGTATACAAAATAAAGGGTAGTCTGCAGGACACACCTGAAAGAGGTGGACAAATAACTGAAAGGAACCATTATCTAATCCTCATAGGTTGTTGCCAATAAGGACAACCTTGATACTGTATGAACATTTTTAAAATAAAAATAAAAATAAAATTAGATGCACACGGCGATCCAACGGTTAGAGTGACCATCATTAACACACACATCCACGTGGTACACAAACTTCACCCAGACCATCACACACCCATTACATACCCTTACCAACCAATTAGTGCGCTGACCTTTACAACCATTAGTCCCCCTTTTTTACACAATATGGCAGGCAGTCCCCCTTTTTTACACATTATGGCAGGCAGTCCCCCTTTTTTACACATTATGGCAGGCAGTCCCCCTTTTTTACACATTATGGCAGGCAGTCCCCCTTTTTTACACATTATGGCAGGCAGTCCCCCTTTTTTACACATTAGGCAGGCAGAGTCCCCTATTTCTCTGTCCTCCATCTGGGGGACGCTGCGCCGTTACTTGTGGGTTAGAGGTGTGTGGTAGTGGAGTTTGGCACAGAACTATCAAAAGCTGACTCCTCCCCCCTCTAACCCCTCCCATCTCCTTCCTGCTCAGCCCTGTCCAGTTTTAGTTTTGTGCCTGTGGGGTACAGACACAGTTTTTATTTCTCTTTAGATTTTTTTTTTTTTTCACAAATACCTAGTCCCTGTTTACAGGTGACAGGTATAACAGTGGAAGGGGTTAGTATCCCATTCCAGACTGCTGCATGGAGGCCACTATACCTTGGTCACTGGGGCCTTCAGAGAGAGAGAGAGAAGAAAGCAGCATCAGGTACTGGACAGCCACAATCTGTCATTGACAGTATTGGGCTGTCCCTATTTTCCTATTACTAATGGACATTGCATTGTTCCCCCGCCGCTACCAGCACCCCCCCCCCCCCCCCCCGGAGCGCGCGACCATCCACAGACAGCCCGGATGGCTGAACTGGGGTGGAATGTGATGTGGAGGACTGTGGTTAGGTCCGGGAGGGTGTTATTCACTCCCTGGACCGTGGCTGTGCTGCCGTGTCGACCGCTCTGTGTAGCGGCGCACGGGAGCCGAACTTCCGGTTTTGACGGAGAGTGAGAGGAGTGACGTCAGGCGGGCAGAGCCGTCTTCCCGCTCAGCTCTGCCCGCGCGCGCGCTGCTGGTCACGGCGCCATCTTCTCTGCCTGCAGACAGGGGGACGCTGTGCTACGGAGGGGGATTACATACACAAAACCGCAAGTATAAAAGGGGGGGGGATCACAGTGTCTCCTCTAGTCCGGTGGGCTAAAGCAGCATGTTAACAGAAACATAAGCACATTCTCGTGGGTTTGAATCTCAGAGATATTTGTTAACAAACTTGGGGGACAGGACATAGTACACCAGAGTAAAGGATGACCAGCAAGCCAGAGAAACCTACAAAGGGAAAAACAACCTCAGTGGTTTATTTCTCATGTTCACAATGTGGCACAAAGCTGGCTAAGGGGAGTGCTGATGCAGGGACCCTCTGTACATCATGCTCGGGTGCACCAGCGGCAGATCAGCAGGCCAGATCCACAGATCAGTCAATGCCCCCTTGGGTCAAGGCCATGGTGGATGCAATTTCAGATTTGCGTCAGTCAAGGTCGGAAGCAGCTTTGGCCCAGACTCAGGTGGAACCGCTGTGGGCCCAGAATATGGGAAAGTGTCTCACTGATTTGACTCAGTCTGTAAATAAATTTGTAAATTCGGCCAGTAGTTCGGCGGCTTCTAAGCGAACGCAGCCGTTGCCCGCTATTGCATTTCCGGGAGAGGAGTTGGATACTCTGACATCTCCATTGGAAGAAGGGGAGGTAGATCCTGAATGGGACGAAAATTCGGCTTGGGAAGATGAGGATTTATCTACTAGTTCAGGTGTTAGGCTACTAATCGAAGCCATTCGTCAGACCCTTAATATTCAGGATGAGGCAGTAGCCGAGACTTCTTCCTCTTTCTTCAAACGACAGAAGAGACAGGTTACTGCCTTCCCTTCTTATTCGCACTTTGCGGATATTTTAAAAGAACCCTGGCTAAAACCGGATTCGCGTTTCCAAGCTCCTAAAAAGTTAAAATTTCTATATCCTTTTACAGAGGAGGATACAAAATTTTGGGAAACTGCCCCAAAGGTAGACGCTCCTATTTCGCATTTAGCAAAAGCTACGGTTATTCCGTCAGTACAGTCTGTGACTTTAAAAGACTCTACCGATAGGAAGATAGAAGCATTACTAAAATCTATGTTTTCCTTATCAGGTGTCTCTCTCCGTCCAGTTCTGGCGAGTGCCTGGGTGCTTAAAGCCGTTGATGAGTGGCTTGCACAGGTTGTATCTGGGATGCAGTCAGACGATCCGTCGGAGGCCATTCAATTAGCAGAGCAGATTTCTGAGGCCCTTACTTACGTGGGTGAAGCCTTATTGGATTCGGTGGCGCTACAGTCCCGTGTTTCTGCCTTAACAGTATCCGCAAGACGATCTCTTTGGCTTAGGGTTTGGAATGCTGATTCGGACTCAAAGCAGACCTTGACGGCAGTTCCTTTTGAAGGCGAATTTCTCTTTGGATCAGAGTTAAAGAAGATAATTTCAGATACTACGGGAGGAAAGAGCCCTTTCCTTCCGTCTGCTCCTAACAAACCAAAACCTACAAGATTTCGGTCCTTTCGTACGCAGGGCAGAGGTAACTTCCAGTCCTTTCGACCCTTCTCCAGATTTCCACGGAGGGGATCATTCAGAGGTAGAGGAGCTCAGGCTACTCGCAGACCGGCCAGTAAGCCTGCCGACAAGCCTGAGGCATGACGCTTCGGGCCCTCTGGAGGGATCAATACAGGTTGGGGCTCGTTTACTTCACTTCAGGGAAGTGTGGCTCCTATCGAAACCAGATCGGTGGGTAATAGGGGTCATTTCCAGAGGATATATGTTGGATTTCGAAGAGACAGTCCCACCCGACTATTTGTCACACCTTTCCCAGACGACCCCTCCAGACGTCAAGCTCTCCTTCAGGCAACAGCAACATTATTACAAAATGGAGTAATCCTTCCGGTCCCAGCTCCTCAGAGAGGTCGGGGCTTTTACTCGGGTCTTTTTCTCGTAGACAAGCCGGACGGTTCGTTTCGACCCATTCTAAATCTAAAAGCTCTCAATCCGTACCTTTCATCCCAAAAATTCAGGATGGAATCCATTCGCTCCATTATCGCAGCCATGGAGCCAGGGGAATATTTGGCTTCAATAGACATAAAGGACGCATACCTACATGTTCCAATTTGGACAGGACATCAATCCCTTCTGAGATTTGCAGTAGGTCCGTGGCATTTTCAGTTTCGGGCCCTTCCCTTTGGTCTCTCTACGGCTCCCCGGGTTTTTACGAAGGTCCTGGGTCATGTCGTCGCAGTTCTCTGTTGCAAAGGGGTCAACATCACCCCATACTTGGACGACCTGTTGATCAAGGCCCCATCACCGGAGATTCTCACTCAGAACCTGCGTCTAACGATAGAGACTCTACAGTCGTTCGGGTGGATAATCAATTTTCCAAAGTCGTCTTTACTCCCGTCACAGAAAATGGTTTTTCTGGGTCTTCTATTCGACACCAACAGCCAGAAGGTGTTTCTTCCTACAGACAAGATTCAGGACTTACAAGCCAGAATCAGAACCCTGTTAAAATTGCCGGCAGTGTCAGTCCTCAGATGCATGCAGGTACTGGTCAAGATGGTGTCCTCATTCGAGGCAGTTCCATACGCCAGATTCCACGCCCGACCTCTTCAAGCTCAGATTCTCCACTGTTGGACTCGGACGGATTCACGTCTCGAACTGCAGTTGATACGCTTGTCGATAAGAACTCGTCAGTCGCTCTACTGGTGGCTTCACAGTCACAATCTGAGGAAGGGTGCGCCGTTCACGGTCTGGTCTTGGATGATGGTAACCACGGACGCAAGCCTCAGCGGTTGGGGAGCAGTGTTCCAGACTCATCATTTTACAGGGGCGCTGGAGCAATCAAGAGTCAAAACTACAAATCAACATTCTGGAATTGAGAGCGATCCGGTATGCTCTCATTCGGATTCAGACCATGGTGCAGGGCCATCCAGTTCGGGTGCAATCCGACAATGCCACGGCAGTGGCTTACATCAACAAACAGGGAGGAACTCGCAGCTGGTCCGCAATGAGAGAGGTTGCTCAGATTCTCACGTGGGCGGAGCATTGGATTCCCGTGATTTCAGCCATTCACATTCCGGGAGTCGAAAACTGGGAAGCAGATTTTTTGAGTCGTCACACGATTCATCCGGGAGAATGGGAACTTCACCAGGAAGTGTTTCTTTCTCTAGTGGATCGCTGGGGAATGCCAGACATAGACCTGATGGCGTCACGCCTCAACAAAAAACTTCCGGTTTACGGATCAAGAACTCAGGATCCTCAAGCATTTCTGATCGATGCACTAACAGCTCCGTGGCAATTTCAGCTAGGTTACGTGTTCCCACCAATTCCACTGCTCCCACGTCTACTCCAACGCATTCGGCGAGAAGGCCTTGCAGTAATTCTGGTGGCTCCGGATTGGCCGCGCCGACAGTGGTACACTCTTCTAAGCAGCATGGTCGTCGGAGATCCCTTTCGCCTCCCTCTGCGACCAGATCTTCTTCTTCAAGGACCTTGTCGCCACCCAGATTTAAATCGGCTGGCTTTGACGGCTTGGTTCTTGAATCCAACATTCTGAAGGCAAAGGGTCTTTCTCGTGCGGTTGTTCAGACAATGATTCGGGCTAGAAAGCCGGTGACTTCTGGCATTTACCATAGAGTATGGCGTATTTACATTGCTTGGTGCGAGAAAAGGAACTTGACTCCGCATTTGTTTAGACTTCCTCGCCTGCTCTCCTTTCTCCAGGAGGGTCTTGACAAAGGTTTAAAACTTTCTTCCCTGAAGGGTCAGGTTTCGGCCTTGTCGGTCCTTTTTCAAAAGAAATTAGCAATCATCCCAGAGGTTCAAACATTCCTGCAGGGAGTACTTCGAATTCAACCACCTTTTGTTCCTCCGATTCCTCCCTGGGATTTAAACTTGGTACTTAAGGCTCTTCAAAAGTCTCCATTTGAACCTCTAGAATCTGTGGAACTACGTTATCTAACACAAAAAGTTGTTTTTCTTTTGGCGATTGCCTCAGCTAGACGAGTGTCTGAGTTGGCGGCTCTTTCTTGCAGGCCGCCCTTGTTAGTGTTTCATGAAAATCGGGTGGTGCTGCGGACAAAGCCTTCATTTCTTCCAAAGGTTGTTTCAGCATTCCATTTAAATCAGGACATCGTTCTTCCAGCTTTTAATCCGTCATCTTCTCAGGGGGAGGATTCCCATTTGGCTCTCTTGGATGTTGTTCGGGCCTTACGTATTTATTTGTCTCGCACGGAGTCTTTCCGTCGTACGGATTCCTTGCTGGTATTGATTGATGCTCCCAAACGAGGTTGGCCTGCCTCTAAGAACACTGTGGCCCGTTGGGTAACTTCGGCCATCAGACAGGCTTACGTGTCCTCAAACGTTTCGGTTCCTGACTCAATTAGGGCTCATTCGACTAGAGCAGTTGGAGCGTCTTGGGCTGTTCGCGGTGGTGCATCTGTTGAGCAACTATGCAGGGCGGCGACCTGGTCGTCAGTCCATACGTTCACAAAGTTTTACCGGTTTCATACTTTTGGTTTGGAGACTGCCTCTGTTGGGCGTCGTATTTTACAGACGGCTATGCCGTCAACGTCTCCCTCCTCTCATTAGCTTGCTTTGGGAAGTCCCACAAGTAACGGCGCAGCGTCCCCCAGATGGAGGACAGAGAAATTGGGATTTTTGTTTACTTACCGTAAAATCTCTTTCTCTGAGTCCATCTGGGGGACGCTGCGATCCCTCCCATAGTTTGTCTGGTTTAATTGGTTAATTTTTTATTCTGGTCTATCTCCTTTGGCTTGGCTAAACGTTAACTGAACAGGGCTGAGCAGGAAGGAGATGGGAGGGGTTAGAGGGGGGAGGAGTCAGCTTTTGATAGTTCTGTGCCAAACTCCACTACCACACACCTCTAACCCACAAGTAACGGCGCAGCGTCCCCCAGATGGACTCAGAGAAAGAGATTTTACGGTAAGTAAACAAAAATCCCAATTTTACACATTGTGGCAGGCAGTCCCCCTATTTTACACATTATAGCAGGCAGTCCCCCTTTTTCACACAATATGGCAGGCAGTCCCCCTTTTTCACACATTAGGCAGGCATAGTCCCCTATTTTACACATTATGGCATGCAGTCCCCCTTTTTTACACAATATGGCATGCAGTCCCCCTTTTTGACACATTAGGCAGGCAGAGTCCCCATTTTTTTACACATTTTGGCAGGCAGTCCCCCCCTTTTTTTTTTTTTTACACATAATGGCAGGGAGAGAGAGAGAGGAGAGAGAGAGAGAGAGAGAAAGAGAGAGAGAGAAGAGTGGGTTATACTCACCTTCATCTGTGACCTGCTATCCGGCATCCTCGGCAGGCTGTCAGTGTCGCTTCTGAGTCCCCTGCAGAGACGGCAGCTGCAGGCAGGACTCGGAGGAGACCTAAGATCGCGGCCGTGAGGGAGGGGGTGAATCCGGCGCTCAAAGTCCCGGCGGGAGACAGGCGGGCTCCGGCGGCCGGTGGGAGACAGGCAGTACTGACAGTGAGAACTGAGTCTGACAGTGGCTGCGGCCATGCGCGCCCGGGGGGGGTTGATGCTGATGGTGCGCCTTGCACTGTGGGCAAGGCACCATCGGCACACACCTAGTTACGGCTCTGCCTCCCCCTATAATGCCTAACCCTAATATTCCTGCTGCATTGCCTAAGCCTAACCCTTTGCTCCCCACAGCCTAACCCTCCCCATGGGTGCCTAACCCACCTTCCCTGCAGCCTAACACATCCACAGGCAGCAGCTGAGGGATTGAAAACAAAAGGCAGGAGCATCTGCCACGACCAGCACCTGGAGAAGGAGAGAGAGATCCACACTCAGCACTAGCAGTGACACCAGGAAACAGTCACTGCTCAGTGCTGCAGCTGCTGACCAATCAAATCTGCCTCACTGACGGGGGCGGGCTCTGAAGTGGGATGCAGGCACGCCCCTGTCACTGAGGCAGATCTGCTGGTGCCTCTACTACGTTTCTTTCAATGGGATTTCCCTGCCCTCCGTTTGGCCCCGCCCCCTGTCCACCCCCAGCCTCAGGCACTTTACTATTGTTGGTGTGAGGCAGCGCTCTCAGCTGCCTCCCACCTTCATTTGGCTGCAGCAAATATCATTAGAAGAATGCAAAGAGGATAATTATGACACAGAACGTGTTATAAATATCTTCTTTGTATTACTTAAATCATTATGACAGGGGAGGCACTGCCTCCCCTGCCTGCACATCCCTGCTAGGTGCTATCCTGCTTTGAGTGCCCTGCCCCAGGCTGTATTTTGGAATCCGGGTGCCGTAGTTGTGGGGAGGCACCTTTTTGATGTTGGGGCTGGCCCAAGGTCAGCTAGCAGCCTGTTAGGCTACAGGGATGGGAGTGTTATCAGAGCCAGCCCTAACCAATATGATGCCCTAGGCAAGATTTTGGCTGGTGCCCCCTAGCACCACCGCTGGTTCCGCTTCTGACCTTGCACCTCTTTCCCAGCACCATCACACCTCACCCATAGCAGTCCTTATTTTGGTGTTTGTACCCCCTGTACTTTAAATAGGAACAGCTCGCACATTTGGCGCACAGCCCAAAAGGGGTGTGTTTTTGCTGGCAAGGGGCAGTACTGCAACTTTATTTACATTTGATCATGCAATAGTGTCCATAATTCATATTACATCCCACAGCAGTATCACTTTACCTTATAAACGTTACTCCTCACAGTAGAGCCCCTTATTCACATTACATCACACTGAATTGCTCCTTATTCACATTACACCACACCCTATTCACATTAGAATATACGCAACACCACATAGTAGAGCACCTTATACACATAATGCCACACATTAGTAATGCATTTATACACATAATTCCACACAGTAATGCCCCTTACACATATGAGACACTGTATTAATGTCCTTATAAACATAATGCACCTTACACATTATGACAACCTTTATTAATGCCCTTTTACACATAATGTCCCTTATACATATGCCGCACTTTATTAATGCCCTTATACACATAATGACACACATAGTGCCACCTACACATTTGCTGCACATTATTAGTGCCCCTTTACCTATAATGACACACATACAGTGGTACCCTATTACACATAATGACACACATTGTGCCCCTTACACAGGTGTTGCACATTATTAATGCATTTTTACATGACACACATAATGCTCCTTACACATATTCCGAACACTACTGCACAACCAACCTACTCACATGCACGCAGCTCTCACACTGCCACTAACACTGTGACCTCTGCCTCTGCTTGGATACAGATGTGTCCTCATAAATCTTGCCTCAATGCTAACATCGGGCACCTTTTTTTTAAATGAAAATGAATCTTATTTGCATTGCTATGTGGCTATGATGC
This sequence comes from Pseudophryne corroboree, assembly GCF_028390025.1. Lineage (NCBI taxonomy): Eukaryota > Metazoa > Chordata > Amphibia > Anura > Myobatrachidae > Pseudophryne > Pseudophryne corroboree. The sequence continues at coordinate 113,145,247 of NC_086452.1, read as the reverse complement.
ACAAGCAGATTCTGTTGATTAAAATGATATGCAGCATGCCTATATACTATGTGAGACTGTGGCTGTATCTGCATATGAAATGCTACACACAGAATATAGGCATGCTGCATATCATTTTAATCAGCAGAAGCTGCTGATGCCCCTAGGCATATCAAATGCCCTAGGCAATTGCCTAGTTTGCCTATGCCTATGGCCGGCTCTGAGTGTTATGGTTAGGGTGCGGGGAGGGGGGGCTAGGTTTAGGCACCCCCAGGGAGGGTTAGGCTGTGGGGAAGGATGGTTAGATTTAGGCTGCGGGGAGGGAGGGTTAGGATTAGGGTTATGTACCTTTTCCCAAAAATGTCGGGATTCCTAGCGTCAGGATGCAGCAGTCAGTATTTTGACTGCGGCATCCCGACCGCCGGGATATCACATGTCTTCCCACTACTACACTGTATAGTAATACCCCTATTAGACCAAGATATCATTAATATACACACCACAACTTAAATCCACCCCATCCCTCATAATAATCCACCCCTCAGATAACGTTTAAACACATCAACCCTCAGATAACATTACTATACCCCCATCCCAAATGATAATACACCCCGCATCCCTCAAATCATATTATTAAATGCCCATCCCATATAATACACCCCAACTCTCTACACTCCCACACCACACAATAATGCACCCCACATAATACACCCCAGAGGAAACATTTATACAACCTCCTCCACCACCCAATAATACATAACCACTGATAACATTTATACAGCCCCCACCCCCCACACAATAATACACACCACTGGTAACATACAGCCCCCACCCCCCACACAATAATACACACCGCTGGTAACATACAGCCCCCACCCCCATACAATAATACACACCGCTGGTAACATACAGCCCCCATCCCCCACACAATAATACACACCGCTGGTAACATACAACCCCCACCCCCACACAATAATACACCCCACTGATAACATTTATATAGCCCCCACTCCCACACAATGATACACCCCCATATATCATTTATTACACCCCCACCACAATAATACACCTCTACACAATCAATAATACACCACACAGGATTACATTTATACAGTTCCATAACATTAATAAGCAACGACTGCACCCACAGATTGCTTTTATTCACCATCACCCCTCTCCAGTTACTTACATACCACCATTCATGAAAAAGTAGGTCTTTAGCTTGGTGCATCTTCTGTGCAGCTGCAGCACAAGACAGGACCAAGTAATGTGACTTGGTCAGGAGGGACCGAAAGAGACAGCGGGGTCTCACAGAGGGGAAAGAGAGGCTTCTTCACAGCATGTCATTGGTGGCTGCCTGCCCGGGGTAAGGACCAGCCACTAGGAAGCACACACACAGTTCCAGCAGTGGCAGGGGGCTGGCATATACGGAAGGGAGTGACAGCTGTGCGATCAATCTCTGAAGCTGCCTTTAACTGGGTGGGGTAGGGATTCAGGCAGCACAGCGCACTTGTTCTTATTGCAGCCGTAGCGCTGCCTCTGGCCACCTGAGGTCATCATCTGTCACTGGTCACAATGGCGGCGGCCACACAGTAGTGCTCCCTCTAGGATGGTGCGTCTAACCGCTCAGCTGGAGCAGACCACACGCCGTGACCTCACCCGGGGTGGAGGAAGCGCCACCGCGACACACAAGGCTGGGAAATCCTGTCTCGGTCAGTGGCTCCATTTAATCCACTAGCACTGCGGCCAGGGGGTCTAGGGTGTTGAGGGCGGAGAGGGTGATACCTGCTTAGGAGGCTGCAGAAGGAAATTATATTTTCTGTCTACTGCAGCACAGAGCTCTGCAGTGCTGTGGGCCTATTTTAGAGGGTGGTCCTGGAGCTGCAGCTCCATCAGCCCCATTGTTAATCCGGCCCTGCATTTGAGGATGGTATCTGACCGTTTTCTGGGAGTGTCAGAAAAAACAGGCGTTCCCAAGCGTTTTTAGGGAGGGTGTGTGACATCAGCTCTGGCCTGATTAGCCTGATTCTTTTGCATTGTAGGAGTAAGGCTGTGTACACACGGAGCAATGCGCCGTACAGCCCGACATTGACTATTCGACATGCCGGAGCCCGGCCCCGCCGATATAGTCAATGTTGGGCTGCCTGCACAATCTAGTTCTCCTTGAAATGCTGATCCCGCGGGACCGCGCATCAGCATCGCAAGGACTATGCATGGTGCGATATGCACTATATTTTCTTAAGATTTTAACTATATAATCATAATCTAAAGAAAGATTGCACCGTGTGTACACACCTTAAGTCCTGGGCTACGAACAGACTGGAAAAATCATTAGATGGCGAATGAGTTGTGAACGGATTTGCAACTGACCGGCGTATGCATAGCTTTTCAAATGGCGTACGTAGACTTGCATGGGGCAGATTTTGTTTGTGTCTGGGTGGCGACTATCCGTTCGCAAACCTCTGCAAATTTGCAGAGGTGTGATCAGGTCTGAATTAGGCCCATGGTTTGGGGGTTTCATGTTTCAATTTTACCTTTTTTCCACTACACTTTTAAGGGAATTAATTAGCTTTTTCGCTGCCGGTGACTGTGGATGATGAAGCCTAACATAACAAATACGACATTTCCCGTTTCTCCGGACAATCACTTGTGTCTGGCAATCACCACACAGTATTACTCTGTGAACATCTTGCTGTTATGCTGTATGGCTAACTACTCTTGCTGCAATGCGGTTTGCTGCATCCTGCGCTGGGCTGTGACGTCACAGCCAGTGATTTCTCCATTTATTCCATTAGGAATTACTAGAGCAATCGCCGACTGCGAGTAGTCGCAACCGGCATGCCATGCAGCAAACCGTATTGCAGCATGTTACATGACAGCAAAGATGAGCATGGTTACATCTGTATTATCCTCTATGCCTGCAGCCATTTCACAATAACATACAGCTTTTTGTAAGGCTAAAACACACTACTTTGCTGTATATGATCATTTGTTTTCCGGTTTCTCAACGTTGCCTTCTGTGGTATATCTAACATGGCTGCAGGATGTACAGTGCAGCCGGGACTGACCAATTTGCCCCTGTGGCTACCCGCGCGGTCCCACCTCCCCACATACCTTTTTATATTCTTCCTGCTACAACGTGTTTCAATCCTTTGTGTGCTATGACATGATAATCCTGCATTTAGGGATAGGCAACACAACTAGGAGTAAATTTACTAAAGCTTCCAAAACCGATCAGATGCTGTCTAACATTCTCTAAAAGGCAATAGAGGAATGATAGACATCATCTGATTGGTTGCTATGGCCACAAATGTGATGTTCCAATGTCCCTCTCCCTGTTATTGAGCTGATCGCGCCCAGTACAGTCATGTTTAGGCGTGCAAAGCACCTAAACCTGACTAAACTAATGGGCACGATCATGAAGAGACCCGTTTGGGTGCCCAAACAGATCTCTTTACGTGCATTTCAGCTCACTACCTCCGGGGGTAGCGAGCTGAAATTAACTTGTCGCGCCCGTCGGCAGCAACATTAGACTACAGCCGGCGGGCGCGATAGGGGCCAAGGACAAGGATCAGTTAATTCTGAAAAAATAATATTGCACCACTAGCGCTGCCATTTTTATTTTTTTAACAACCCTAAAGGCAATTGTTCCTGTATCGCTGGTGCCATTGCAGTGGCAGCTGCCAATCTGTTCCTGTATCGCTGGTACCATTCCAGTGTAAAGCCGCAGCAGCTGTTTCTATATCGCTGGTGCCATCCCAGTGTCAGCTGCCATATCCGTTCCTGTAATGCTGGTGCAATTCCAGTGTAAAGCCGCAGCAGCTGTTTCTATATCGCTGGTGCCATCCCAGTGTCAGCTGCCATATCCGTTCCTTTAATGCTGGTGCAATTACAGTGTAAAGCCGCAGCAGCTGTTCCTATATCGCTGATGCTATCGCAGTGTCAGCTGCCGCATCCATTCATCTGGTAGTGCTTCGCACCCCAGCATCTACGTCTAAGTAGCTGGTCGTAACCCAGCAATCCTGTATAGCTGGTTCTGCTGCGCATCCCAGCAATCCTGAGTAACTGCTACTGCTCCGCATCCCAACAATCCTGTATAGCTGGTTCTGCTCCGCATCTCAGAAATCTTAAGTAACTGGTACTGCTCTGCATCCCAGCAATCTTGAGTAACTGGTACTGCGCCACATCCCAGCAATCCTGTGTAGCCGGTACTGCTCTGCATTCCAGCTCTTTCTGATAGTACTAGATATAGTTCTGTCCCATCTGTAATTCAATCTAATTACTTTACCATATGAGGAAGAATCACATGATACAGTACCTCCCAATTTCTACCCAAGAACTTCAGACCACTATCCAGTAATACTGTGTAGTCCGAGTTCACAACCAACCACAGCATTGCCAGCTTGTTCTTGAGCAGTCAGAATGTGATTTGAATTGTTTATAAAACATGTTCTTATTACTGAATAAATTATTTTGGAACGGGGCGTAGCCTGGCAGCCAGTAAGACAAGTGTGGCATACTGGAATATTAGGAGACAAGAGATATTGGAAAGTTCCAAAAGCCATTTGATTCTGATCAGTGAGTGGGGGAGTTTATGGCCCCAAAACCAGTTAAACCAGTTACTTGCAGACCCCGCCACATGTAGGGGGTTAGGACAGGAAGTGTAGGGGGTTTTAGTAGAAGGAACAAAGCACAGGCTAGGGTCAGTGTGAGCTGAGGACAGATGGAGGGCACAGGCTAGTGTCCAGGAGAAACGCAGTCTGGGGACTGTGGAACAAGTATGGTACTCCACAGTCCCTGGCATTATGGAGAGAAAAGCAACGTGTGGGTGTTGCTGTGAAGAGAGGGAGAGCCCATAACTGCAGTGTAACAGGAGAGCCAGCAGCTTCAGTGAGAGATGGAGAGTGCAGTGTGAGTGTTAGGATCTCCTGCTCTGTGCTACCACGTCGCCATGGTAACCGGGAGGCAAGTGTTAGCGAAGTAACCTGAGCGCAGCTGTTACTCCGGTCCGGGTTTTTACTGTGTAGTGGTTACAGGCTCTGTGGACGGCAGGGAATCCGGCGCTGGTTTTGTGCTCACAGTCTGTGAGGTCTGAGTGGGGCGTGGACAGCACCTGCTATATAAACCATCCTCTCAGGCTAGGCAAATGCTACTGAATCTTTGTTTGTTAGTCAGTTCCAGAGAGTTAGCTAGTACTGTGTGACTTTGTATTTACTTGTTGCTTACTGCGAATAGGCCTTGGGATTCGGTACTTCATTCTGCCAATCCGGACCTAGCAGTAAGACTGGAGTCAGTTGTTTGACCTGCTGGGGTTCTTTTGCTATTCTGTGAACCCAGCAGGTTTGCGGCTGTACTCTCAGACCTGCTTGCTTAATCCTCCCTCACTGTGCAGGGCGTCCAGGTGTCAGTTTAGTGGCAGTAAGCTGAACCTGTGCCCTGCAAGTGGGGGTTAGGATTGTGGATACTCTCCTTGTGTCTATATTTCTATCTCTGACCAAGGAGTTTATTCCCACACCCGTTGGTAACCCTTTGGGGTTTTTTCTGTTGCTCTTAGCAACATCATTTCAGGTGCTCCACATGTTAAATCACTACACCTCGCTTCATTGTCCACTCTATTCCATCTGAGCATTCCTGACACTAGGGAGACACCCAATTCCTGAGCCTTTTGGGCTTCTCCGTTCACTTTGTGTTTATTAGTTATTCCATCACCTCCTGTGTATGTTATGTTATACTGTCTGTGAGTTCGTTTGCTTCGCTTCCCTCTCTGTTCATACACCGGTATACTCCTGTTAGCACTGGTGTGCGTAACAGTGAGAACCGCAGTATGCAGAGTACAGTGGAAGGAACCAGGAACAAAGGGGATCCCCCACCTTCAGGGGTACCCAAAAAGCAGGACGGGAGGTGTGTTTGGGAGAAGACTATCTGGATGAGTGGTAGGAAACCACATGTGGCGGAAAGCCCCCAGTGACATGTCCATGAGATATCCCGTTTAAATAGAGCCCCCAGCGAATAGGGGAGAGAACACCAAAATGAATCTCAGCTTGCGGACGCCGCAGTACTGATTCCCAGAGACTGCGCTGGTATGTACTGTACTGTAATGCTGTCCTATCATTGTTTATGCTGTTATTGCCAGTGAAGCGAATGGAAGGAAATGCTAACCTGATGTAACCCATATGAATATTGTGCTGGAGAGAGAACAAGACGTAAAATGTTATTGTCGTGATAACCCTGCCTGAACTTTAAATAAACTGCTTGCTTATGTGATGAGACGGCCTGGCGTTCAATGCTTTTAAAATCACTGATGGACCTGGCCCTGCCCGGCTATCACAACTTGGCATCCGCGAACAGGATCGGTACCGAAGATTTATTTCACAATTTGGGGAAAACTTTATTGGGAGGGGCCCATGAAAGCCACCTACCGCTTCTGACCCAGCGAACTGGGGAGACAAGGGCCGGCACAGGCAGTGTTTGGCACAATTGCCAGAAGATGTTGGAAAATTCATGATCATCTGTGACCCAGGACTGTAATTCACAGGAAAAAGGCAGCAGTATATGTGATTTGTGTTTCATGTGATGTTTTGCATGCCATGTTTTTCTGCTCATGTGATTGTTATATTGTGTGATGTATACTGCAATTATGCTTGTTTATTGTGTGTTATGTTTTGACCTTGCTGTAGAGTATAAGAGACTGTTCCTTTCTAGACTTTTTGCAAGCTCATGGGAATATTGCGCGGGGACAAGCAAGATTTTTAGCAGGGGTGTGTGTGGCGTACTGGAATATTAGGAGATGAGATATTGGAAAGTTCCAAAATCCATTTGATTCTTATCAGTGAGTGGGAGAGTTTATTGGCCCCAAACCCAATTAAACCAGTTACTTGCAGACCCTGCCACATGTAGGGGGTAAGGACAGGAAGTGTAGGGGGTTTTAGTAGAAGGAACAAAGCACAGACTAGGGTTAGTGTGAGCTGAGGACAGAGATGGAGGGCACAGGCTAGTGTCCAGGAGAAATGCAGTCTGGGGACTGTAGAACAAGTATGGTACTTCACAGTCCCTGGCATTATGGAGAGAAGAGCAGCGTGTGGGTGTTGCTATGAAGAGAGGGAGAGCCCATATCTGCAGTGTAACTGGAGAGCCAGCAGCTTGTCGTGATGACCCTGTCTGAACTTTAAATAAACTGCTTGCTTATGTGATGAGACGACCTGGCATTCAATGCTTTTAAAAACACTGATGGACCTGGCCCTGCCTGGCTATCACACAAGACGTGCTTTGGATGAGCTCCAGCCATATAAGCCCTTAAAAAGCTTATAAAGAATATCTTGCCTCGTTTATTCCCTTTCCACCTACTCCCTCGGAACCTCATTGCCTCACCACCGCAGTAATCAGGTTTTGCAGAGCCGGGAGAGGTCTCCCACCTCTCTGCGGGTTGCGGCCTGTCTCTCCTGCCCGAGCCGGGGACTAAATTTACCTCCTCATCCGGAGGCGGACACTGTTTGAATCCACTGTACAGCCCAGCATCCTTAGTACTCCGGATCTGCCGAGGGGCTTTCTTTGCTGCCTGCCCTCACCTTCTAGTCTGCAGAGACTGCTGCCCGCATGGCCCCTGGACCGGCCTCCACACCTGCCGGCGTACTCCACCGCCAGACCTGCATGGCCACATATGGACATAGCGCTGGACCTCTCATGCAGCGCTCATCACTGACGCGGCACCCCCTGGTCCTGGTGCTTGGACCTGGCGCCCTGCCTGCCACCAGATACTGGCCAGCGGTATATTGGAGAGCGGAGGTGCCCGCTGGTATGGCCTCCCCCTCCTGAATATCTGTGAGGCACCCATCTTCCCCTGGAGCTGTAAAGCACTGCTACAGCCTGCAGACACATACCGGCCGGTGAGACGTTTTCTTTTCCCTGATACTGCACACTTTCACTGGTGGGAAAGCTATCTGCCTTTACTGTGACCGGGGCCATACCACACCGCTGTGATCTCCCACAGGGTCCCTTCTCCTGGCACAATTTTTTTTTTCTACAAGCTAACATTGATTTACTCTCTCATGATACATTTTTAAGTGCTGTAACAGATTCTCCCTGTGAAGTGCACTTATTGGATTGGAGCTCCCCCTAGTGATTCTTTTGAATACATAGATTCACCTTCAGTGATTCACTTTTTTCATCTGCATATACAGTATATACGTATATACCGGCAGAATCCACAAGCCACCCTGTGACATTATCTGTGCACTGGTGATACGTCTCCTTCTTCACAGAAGGAGGGGACATTTGCAACTGATATGTTCTCATTGTCCATTCGGCTGGAAGCTGCCTAATGGCATGATAATGCCATTCCACTGGGAGTCACCATACTGACAGCACTTAGCAACAAACTGAGCAGTTTACCTTAAGCTAGGCGTTCTGTCTCATGACCTCGCTTATCCTACTGTCCTAATTTCAGCATGGTCAGATCCAGGAAAAAGAAACTAAATACACCACAACCTAAAGAGACCATGTCCCAGACTGGAATGAGATCCTTTCTACAATCTACTCCTGTTAAATTCTCTGAAAATATCTCTCCCTCTAGTCCCTCTTCCTGCCAATCCGTTCCTCCCAACTCCCCCCTACTGATGGAGCAGTCACCTTCACATACTCAGGAAGACACAGCTCTCCAGGACATTTTAGCATTTATGAAAACTCTGCCCACCAAGCAGGACCTGCAGGATACTATGCGTAGAGAGTTGGTCTCTATTAAGCATGACATCTCACAGCTTTTGGATCAGATGAATGCCCTGGGAGAACACTGTGATTCTGCTGATGTTTTTATGAGATCTCTCACAGATGTTGTCACAGCCAAATCGGACGAAATCCGATCACTGCGGTCCCGCTTGTTGGATTTGGATAATAGAGGCAGGAGGAATAATATATGAGTGAGGGGTATTTCCGAGGATATCCCTCGGACGGGCTTGGTGGATGCTCTTACGAAAATCTTTAATGAAGTCCAGGAAAAGGACGGCTAACACTATAACGTTTGATAGAGCTCAACATGCACTCAAACCAAGAGGACTCCCTTCAGACCGCCCTCACGACATCATATGTCGCTTACACTACTATTCCCAAAAAGAAGAGATCATGGGTAAAGTGCACCGCCTGGCTGGAATAGACTTTAATGGAGAACCAATCACCATCTACCAGGACCTTTCTTGGCACACCCTCCAACAAAGGAAAGCCCATAGACCCATCACGGAGGAACTCTGCAAATGTCAGCTGAAATACAGGTGGGGCTTTCCTTTTAGCCTTTGTAAATGCTGATTTACTTACAGGACTAAAAGCAATGTTTTAAAACACGCTTAATACACTTTAAAATCGAGCCGCTGCGACCGCTGTATTTAATCCTTACCCTACGTACTTTTTACACAGTTAGCGTACAAAGGCCTATACCCTGTACGCACTTTGCGTACTCACGCCGCGATGGACGTACAAAGTACACGCAGTGCATACACAAACACAGAGACATGCTGAGAGCACAATGCAGTTACACGTGTGATAGTAATATACCTTAAACCTTTAGCAGGAAATGGGACATGACACCAATTGTATTTCAAAAACTATGTTGAGGTCCAACCCACCAATGGTTTTCTTTACTAGCAGGGGGTTAGAACAATAATACAATAAAATTAGAAAAAAAAGGCTACAGTCAATGGTACATACGTTTGTTCGCCTGCGCTTCCCGGTCCGGTCCTTAATCATCAAGGTAGATGATCTTCAGAGATTGAGAGTGACCGGGCCTGCAGCTGGCTTTTTATACATTTGTCCAAAACCTAACACAATGGAAACTGTAATCTCTTTGTCTATTGGTCACTGGGATGGTCATTTACAGTACAGGAGAGGTCATAGGTCAGTTTGAATAGGTGGGCGATGTCTGGTCCAGGTGCACTTGCAGATGTTCTCCACTGGGTTCCTGCCGAATATCAGGAGTACAGTAAATACAGTTAATATTAATATTCTGCTCCTGCGCATAACTATTCGCAGGAGCATGCGATCTTCTGCAAACCAACACCGGAATATTGCTCTTAAAATACCCTATGGCTGGATACCAAACACCACCTTGTAACCTAGTTCTGTCCCCTCTTATCCTGTAAAGGTGAATCCCTTTGTTCTTATACCCTTTAAACAAGTGTAACTCGCTGGTGTGGTGAAGGTAGACTATGTGTACATTGTGCACTATGTGGATTAAATATGTAATGTGATTTTATGGCTTTTCCATGCGATTACAAACACTACCGTAATTACTCATACTACGCGCTAATAAGCAGGACCGTGAGAGCGATCGTACGCAAATTGCGAATATGTGCATGCACGGCAGAACAAGTACGTGCACAGAGGCCATCTGTGTGTAGTTTGTATGTGATGTGTGTACTGAAATATTTTCGACCTCGACAGTCCACCCTTTGGCAGTCATCAATAACTGCCACACTTAACTACTAAACAGAAAATATTATATACACAATATATACAAGTTTGGATGATCGGGGGAGAGTTGTAGGTGGGAAATGTATAACCTAGTGGGATAGTAAAAAGCATGTATGTATGAATCAATGTCTGAGGGGCATGTATCATCATGCCGTATATGTAGTAAGCTTCGAGGTATTGCGAAGTATACATTAAATCCTTCTCATCCCGTATTAAGGGTCTGTAAATGGGCAAACAAACACTACCGAGCTCTTTCTGGCTTTTAATACCAACAAATGGGGGGCACATTTAGTTGATGATACATGGAGGGGGAACATATGTGAGGGCTAGTATATGTGGATAACACTATGTGTACCATTAACTGGAGGTTGCAGAGATGAAGAGAAGACACATAAATAACAATACATTCACATAAACCAGGGGTGGGGAACCTCCGGCCCGCGGGATGTATAAGGCCCGCGAAGCCGTTTGCTCTGGCCCACCCGCTTCTCCCAGTGAGACACGCCGCCGCTAAGTTCGGCGGCAGCGTGTCTCAGCTATCAGTGTCAGGACAGGGAGGAGAGCGCGGCGGCGGTGTGTAGAACTTGAAACCAGCCGCCGGTTCGTGAGCCAATCAGAGCTCGCGGACCGGCAGCCAATCAGGAGCCGCGGCTGCTGGTCCGCGAGCTCTGATTGGCTCACGAACCGGCGGCTGGTTTCCAGTTCTACACGCCGCCGCCCAACATAGCCGCGCTCTCCTCCGTGTCCCGGCGAAAGGAGCGGTAAGTAGCACGGAATGGGGGGGCACTGTGGGGGCATCTGTATACCTGGCACTGTGGGGGCATTTGTAAACCTGGCACTGTGGGGGGCATCTGTATACCTGGCACTGTGGGGGCATTTGTATACCTGGCACTGTGGGGGCATCTGTATACCTGGCACTGTGGGGGGCATTTGTATACCTGGCACTGTGGGGGGCATTTGTATACCTGGCACTGTGGGGGGCATCTGTATACCTGGCACTGTGGGGGCATCTGTATACCTGGCACTGTGAGGGGCATTTGTATACCTGGCACTGTGGGGGCATCTGTATACCTGGCACTGTGAGGGGCATCTGTACACCTGGCACTGTGAGGGGCATTTGTATACCTGGCACTGTGAGGGGCATCTGTATACCTGGCACTGTGGGGGCATTTGTATACCTGCCACTGTGGGGGCATCTGTATACCTGGCACTGTGAGGGGCATTTGTATACCTGGCACTGTGGGGGCATCTGTATACCTGGCACTGTGGGGGCATCTGTATACCTGGCACTGTGGGGGGGCATCTGTATACCTGGCACTGTGGGGGGGCATCTGTATACCTGGCACTGTGAGGGGCATTTGTACACCTGGCACTGTGAGGGGCATTTGTATACTTGGCACTGTGGGGGCATTTGTATACCTGGCACTGTGAGGGGCATCTGTATACCTGGCACTGTGAGGGGCATTTGTACACCTGGCACTGTGGGGGCATTTGTATACCTGGCACTGTGAGGGGCATTTGTATACCTGGCACTGTGGGGGCAATTGTGGATCTGGCACTGCACTATTGGGGGCATATGTATCTGGCACTGCACTATTGGGGGCATATGTGTATCACGTCCCATTTTAACTGGCCACATCCATTTTTTTGGCGCGCACACACAGTACCTCTATGGGGCAGACTTGCTGGGGGGCAGGGTAATTTTTTAAGTTGAGAATTTTTGTATGGCCCCCGAAGGATTTTATAAATATCCAAATGGCCCTCAGTAGAAAAAAGGTTCCCCACCCCTGACATAAACATTGGGTAGGGCTGACGTCTTTTCCGGTTGGATGTTTCTTGGTAAAGGGGGAAACAGAGAAAAATGGTGAAAGAAACAGGCCATGAAATTAATTTGCAATCCTTATCATAACACTGTCTCTATGGATGGATCATAAATCAAATCTGCTGCTGTAACAACGCTCTTGCTCCTTAGACTCATCAAATTTGTGCTGCGCTTGCGCTGCGTCAGAATTCGAACACACCTAAATATCAGACCAATAATTATGATGACTCCCAGGATACAAAGGAGAAACTTTCCCACACTCATAATGACATTTTGAGCCCACTCTCCTAACTCTGAGAACCATTTGCGTGGGTTCAACCATGAGACCAGCCGGTCACTTCATTACCCACAGTTGCTAAGGTAAGGTTGTGCTTCCTCCTGAACTCCCACTTCAACTGCAAGATCTCGTTCATCTTCTGATCAATGATATCCGTGGGGTCGTCAGTGCTGTTTGTAATATACATGCAGCACTTCACACCATATTGAGTTGCCAGAGTAACACAATACCCACCTGTCACGGCTGTAACATAATTAAGGACCATCCAGTGCTGGATCAGCTCCTTCTTGTAGGCTTGTAACTCCCTTCCCGTATACCTGAAGGTGTCTTCATACATCGCGGTGATATTGTCTATCAAGTTCGCTAGCGCATGGATGTACCTATAATTTATAGTTCCTCTGGCAGTACGGGTGATATCTAATGCGAGAAGGAACTGAATCCCGGTAGATTCATGGATCAAATCAGAGGCTGAGTGCTCTGCCCTATCTATGAGGTGTCTCTTGATGATGTGTTCATAGTGGGTATGAGTATAAGGAGTCTGAGCGCTGCGGTGAATGTCTTTCATTTTATCGTGGGCTATGGTCATGACCTCTGGTAGTACTCTCCCAATATAACACAATCCCTCAGAGCTCAGAGTAAGCCAATTGTACGCATTCCTCCCACATATGAAATAAGCATCATCTGGGAGAACATAGGGGACAAAATGTAACATCACCATATTGCAAGCCTTCAAGGTAAAGAAACCAATCCCTAGTTCTCTCATTTGCTCAGTACAAGTATCGGGCTGGATTATATGGGCACAATACCCTGACGATACTTTTCCAACCCACATGGTCTTGCTTCCACGTGTATACCGGTACCGAAAATACTTTCCACTGTTGGCTATCTTGCATACAAGTTCAGAGTCGATAGGAATCCTATCAGCTCTGTGTGAAAAGGTCATTGTCTGGTTATTCCATGTCACTTCCCAATTTCCTGGTTTTCGGAAATTGGAAATATTAAAACACAACAGGGACCTATCTACATTGTACTGGTGGAGCTTCAAACTAGGGGGCCTAGATATATTGAATTTCTTGTCCACCGGTCTCCCACCCCGTAATTTGAGTACCTCATCTATTGCTAAAGGGTACGGCACTAATCCTGACTTACTCTGTCCTTGAGGTACTTGTGAGCACACCCAATATTCTGTCTGGTTTAAGACCTTACCCACTAATGAGTGGTAATCACTCAACGGATGTCGGTCCATATCGATATTACTGTTGGACTGACATCTCTGGATGCACCCATCTTCGAGTATGTTCTCACATTATTTACAAATACAATATTCATCAGACAATAACCCTTCACATTGCCTCCGAGATCCATGACTACCAGAGCGCTTACTGATAACAGCCTTTACTCGAGTGATGTGCTGCTCCTGAGATCCTACAAATTCATACTCGCCATCAGAACCCATTCCAGATCCTTGCTTGACCTCTCTGGGACCCTCACCAAAACAAATTGTCCTGATCAAAAACAATATTACTAGCAGAACCCGAAACGCAGTCTCTTGTGATAGATCAATTTCGTTAGGGGAAAGAAGGAAAATAAGAAGGAGAAAAGAAATGAAAATGCGGGGGGTATGAAAAAAGAAAATGGTGCAACAACCGTCCTTGATCTTGTTGCTTTCCGCGCTCAGGTGCCGTTCAACAGTCCTGCCTCTCAGCTTTCCCGGAATAGACTCTCTAGTGATATGAGGTTCTCTTCACCTTGCTTTTTGTCACGAGTTTTCTCTGGATCAGCGACTTTCTTGCAGTGGGACGAGTGGACCCAAGTCTCTCTTTCGGCGACCTTTAATGCTGTCGTGCTGGTTAACAAGACTTGGTACAGTCCTTCCCACCTGTCAATGAGGCAACCTGAGCGTAGAACATTTTGTATCATCACATAATCCCCAGGCTCAATGTTATGACAATTACTGTTTGGTAGGTCAGGAATCACCAGCTTCAGATTTCTTTGTTGATTTCTCAGCTGCTGGCTCATCCTAACCAAATATTTCACAGTTATTTCATTATTGCATTTCAAATCATCCTGGGAGTCTATCATTACATGAGGTTGTCGACCAAAAAGAATTTCAAAGGGTGATAAATTAAGCGGTGACCTGGGAGTGGTTCTGATGCTGTACAACACTAGTGGCAAAGCTTCTGGCCATAACAATCCAGTTTCAGCCATCGCTTTGCTCAGCTTGTTCTTAATAGTGCTGTTCACTCTCTTTACCTTCGCACTCGCCTGTGGTCGGTACGGAGTGTGTAGCTTGCTATTAATTCAAATCAGTTTGCACATGACCTGAAAGACTTCACCTGTAAAATGGGTACCCCTATCACTTTCTATCACTCTAGGGATACCATATCTACACACGAATTCCTGCACAATTTTCTTTGCAGTGAACGTAGCAGTATTTGTGGCAGCAGGGAACGCTTCTACCCAGTTGGAAAACACATCGATACATACTAACACATACTTAAAATTCCTACGGGGTGGTACAGGTTGAGTATCCCTTATCCAAAATGCTTGGGACCAGAGGAATTTTGGATATCGGATTTTTCCGTATTTTGGAATAATTGCATACCATAATGAGATATTATGGTGATGGGACCTAAATCTAAGCACAGAATGCATTAATGTTTGATATACACCTCATACACACAGCCTGAAGGTAATTTTAGCCAATATTTTTTATAACTTTATGCATTAAACAAAGTGTGTGTACATTCACACAATTCATTTATGTTTCACATACACCTTATACACACAGTCTGAAGGTCATTTAATACAATATTTTTAATAACTTTGAGTATTAAACAAAGTTTGTGTACATTGAGCCATCAAAAAACAAAGGTTTCACTATCTCAGTCTCACTCAAAAAAGTCCGTATTTCGGAATATTCCGTATTTCAGAATATTTGGATATGGGATACTCAACCTGTAACTGTATGAAGTCAATTTGTATTACCTGAAAAGGTCTGTCTGTAGGAGGGATATGGGATGGCTCTGTTGGTATTATCTTACCAATATTCTTCCTCAAGCAAGTAAAACATGTCATTGCTCTCTTACCTGCATGAGAAGAGAATCCTGGCGCACACCAGTAGGCTCTTACCAGCTTGCACATAACCTCTTTGCCCAGATGAGTCAGACCGTGTGCCGCCTCAGCTAGACTTGGAAGATATGCTCTGGGGGCCACTGGCTTACCGTGTCCACCTGTCCAAAGTCCTGAGGACTCCTGACCATACCCCTTCGACTTCCAGACTGCCTTTTCCTGTAGGGAACACAAATTTTGCATTTCAATTAGCTGTTGTGTGTTGACCGTGTTAAATATAATCAGTGATGTGATGTTCGTCTGTATGGTGGTGCTTGCTGCTGATTAATAGCTTTGTCTGCCCGGCTTTTACCAAGCGAGATTGGGTCTTGGTTGTAAGTGTGTGCTTTACACTTGATAACAGCCACTCTGGTTCTTATATTGCTGTCAGAAGCCTTTTTATGTGGGACGCATGTGCTACAGGTGTGCCAGCCGCCATCATGAAATTTCTGAGGCGCCATAGAGCCCCAAAATCATGCATTACTCCAAAGGCGTACCTAGAGTCTGTGTATATATTAGCTGACTTTACCTTTGGCCAACTCACATGCTCTGGTTAGGGCGACCAGCTCAGCAACTTGCGCTAAGTGTGGTGGTCCAAGGGGTTCAGCTTCTATGATACCTTCGTCATCTACAACTGCATATCCGGTGCACAGGTCTCCCGATTCAGTCTGTCTGTGGCAACTACCGTCAGTGTAGAAGGTAAAGTCTACTCCTTCCAGTGGGTTGTCACTGATGTCAGGTCTCGCAGTGAAAGTTTGGTTCAGGTATTCCATACAATCATGAGTATCAGTATCTGCACTAAATCCTCCTTAACCATTATTCTCATCCTCCACCCTTTGTGCATGACCAGGCACACTTGGCAAGTAGGTTGCAGGATTTAGTGAGCTACATCTCTTAATGGTCATGTTTACAGGGGCCATCAATGATAATTCCCACTTTGTAAACCGAGCAGATGAGACATGTCTGGTTTGGGCGGAGTTTAGTAAGCCTGATACTGCATGGGGTGTATGGATGGTCAAGTCGTGTCCTAACACTACGTCCTCGCTTTTACTTACCAGCAAAGCTATCGCTGCAACGCTTCGCAAGCAAGTTGGGAGAGACCGTGCTACAGTGTCCAACTGTGCACTGTAGTAGACTACCGGTCTGCTGGCATCACCATGTCTCTGTGTTAAGACTCCTGCCGCGCACCCAGCACTTTCAGTACTGTACAATTCAAAGGGCTTCTCATAATCTGGCATACCTAATGCAGGTGCTTGTGATAAACACTGTTTGAGTCTCTCAAACGCCAGTTCAGACTCATCTGTGTGAGCGATCCGTTTCGGTTTGTTCGAAGAGACCATTTCTTGCAATGGTAAAGCCAGTATGGAGAACCCCGGAATCCAGTTACGATAGTACCCACACACTCTGAGGAAAGTGCGGACCTGTTGCTGAGTTTGTGTCAGAGTCATGTCGCGAATCGCCTGTATCCTATCAGTGGTGAGGTGTCTAAGTCCTTGCATTAAGCAGTGTCCCAAGTATTTAACCCTGGTCCGGCACAACTGCAACTTATCTTTTGAAACCTTGTGTCCTGTCTGTGAAAGATGAAACAGAAGCTGTTTAGTATCTTCCAAGGACGACTCGAGTGAGTCAGAACACAACAACAAGTCATCAACATACTGTATTAGCACTGACCCACTCTCAGGTTGAAAAGATTGCAAACAGTCATGTAAGGCTTGGGAGAAAATACTTGGGCTGTCAATGAAACCTTGGGGGAGACGAATCCAGGTGTACTGTACTCCCCTGTACGTAAAAGCAAAAAGGTATTGGCTGTTAGGGTGAAGAGGGACTGAAAAGAAAGCGGAGCAGAGATCAATGACAGTGAAGAATTTTGCGGTAGGGGGAATTTGCATAAGGATGACAGCTGGATTGGGCACTACGGGGAATTGGCTCTCAACTATTTTGTTTATCCCACTTAGATCCTGCACTAGCCTGTAACCCCTCCCCCCACTCTTTTTCACAGGGAAGATGGGACTATTGGCGGTGCTGGACGTCCTGACTAGGATGCCCTGCTGTAGCAGCCGCTCTATGACAGGGTACACTCTTAACTCTACCTCTGGCTTCGGAGGATATTGAGGGATTTTTGTAGCTATCCTGCCATCTTTTACTTGTACTGCTACTGGAGCTACATTCGCCATCAATCCAGTGTCCTGTCCATCTTTGGTCCAAAGGGAACCCGGTATTTGTGAGATCATTTCCTCTACCTTTGATGGACACGTGTCTATAACAGTAGAATGCGACATTAGCCTTTGAGGGGTGTCTAGTATATCTTGCACTTCTTGAGCATGGTTCTCAGGTATATCCAAGAAGACACCCTCAGGAGTACAATATATGACACACCGCATTTTACACAATAGGTCTCTGCTGAGTAGATTAGTCGGAGCCGATGCAGACAGCAGAAAGGAATGTTTTGTCTGCAAGGGTCCTATCGTAATCTCTGCAGGTCTACTCAAAGGGTATTGTTGCACCGTTCCTGTTACTCCCATTGCCGAAATCGTTTTTCCCGTGGTTTTTACACCTGATGTGGAATTCAACACTGATCTGGCCGCCCCTGTATCTACAAGAAAAGGTAATGGTACACCAGCTACATCAACCATGACCTCAGGTTCACTACCAAGGCTAGCAATCCACTTCACTGGCTGTAGACTACAGGTGTGGCCTGACCTCTATTGTGTAGTGGGTCCTTCCTGCAGCGCGCTGGCAGCTACGATATGTGAGGAGGATAACTGAGAGTTTTCGGAGGTCTGCCAGTCCCTCCTAGGTGGATACCTCCGTGTTTACCCTCTATGTGGTCCCTGTTCCCAACTATGTGTGTTATAGCGTGGTTCATATCCTGGTCTAGGGGGTCTGTATACATTATGTGTCCCTTTATTCCTACATTCCTTTGAGTAATGTCCTTCCTTCTGGCAATTGTAGCATACTATTACACGTGACTTACCATCAGGGGTCTGGGGTCTTGGCTGATGTGGTTTTGCTGTAAGAGCCTGTATACTTACCATCATCAGCTTATCCCCTTGCGACTCCCTGTGTTTAATGATATTCCGATCGTGCTCGATAGCGGACTCTCTCAACGCAGCCACCGAGATACCTCTCCAGTTAGGTAGAGAGGTTTGCACCCTTGTCCTTAGTGATTCCTTTAAGCCATCCATTAACACAGAAACAGCTACCTCCCTGTGCTGTGCATTATCTTTACTGTCCTCTAACCCAGTGTATTTAGCTATTTCCTGCAGTGCTCGATGGAAATATTCAGATGCCATTTCACCTTCCTTTTGTCTTATGGAAAAGATTTTATTCCATTTAACAATAGTAGGGAAATACACTCCTAATTGCAGATTGATTTGCTTTACGTTCTCCTCATTGTATTCATCAGTGAGAGGTACTTCTGCATCTAACTTACAATCCGTTATGAATTTCGTGATGTCAATATTTGAGGGTAGACACACCCATAGCACTGTTAGCCAATCTTTGTTTGTGGGTTCATGGGCGTTACCTAACTCTCTAACGAATTTCTGGCATCCATCTTGATCTCCTCTGGGATCGGGGAATTCTGACATAATTGACCTTAACTCTGCTCGGGACCAGGGACAATGCATGGCAATGTTCCTGATGGGAATTACTCCATGATTGTCAGTTCTCCTGTTGGGAACTGCAATCACTCTGACAGGATTTAATTCAACTACATCATTTTGGCTTGATTCTATAATGCGGGGAGCTATTGTCTCTGCATAGTGTATGGTGGCGTACTTACCTGTGGACACAACCTCACTTATCCCTCCACTAGGGGGCCTTGCTACAACCCTTGGTGGTTGGGCCGTGCCCACCTGAGTATTCTGTATGGTGGCTGCTAGAGAGAGTGCCGATATCGTGCTGGGCTCATCTTCCTGCTCACAGTCCTTGGGAAAATTTAAAATGGGATACAGCTGGCAAGTGTTAGCGTTAGCACATTTATCAATTACTTTCCTATCCTGTACCAATGCATCATTGCTTGTAGCCAATTTCTCCCCATCAACATGTGGTGGTGCGGTCACCATTGTTTTCCAGCTAGGTTTGGAACCTGCTGTGCGAGCTAATTCCCTCTGCACATCCCCCTCCTGCTGCCACAAGTTTAAACAATCTGTGTGTCTAATCCTTTGCTTTCTGGATTTTATCAGACATATCCTAATCCTTATGTTCTGCAATACCTCTGGCTCAAAGCTGCCCACCCCAGGGAATGATACCCTATCTTCTGCAGTCATACGTACTCATTCAGAACAAAAAGTCTCCGCGTGTGGACCATATTTCCCACACATAATAAACCTTGCTGACCCCTTGGGCCGCGGCTCTTCAGCCTGAACCCAGGCTACCATACGTCCACTGCTTGTGCAATTGGATCCCATCGCGGACTTTTTCCTTTTACGCAATCCCCAATGCACGACACGAAAATACGGTGAAAGTTCATAGAGCGCTTTCACCCACTCCTTCTCCGCTGATGTACCACGACTCACTCCAATAGTGACCACAGCGTACCCAGTGAGGACCCTAACTGGTTTCTATTCACTGGAAGTGTTAGGAGTGACTTACCTTTTCCAGTGAATATCCACGGTTGGAGATTTTCCTGAGAGAGACCAGCGAAAACTCCCTATGCACTTATACACAAATCATGCTTGCGTATGCTCTACACGGCGCTAATAATACCGCGGTTTTGTGCAAAAAAAGTTTGCACAAGGGTATCGAGTTGCATCACGTATCACACCGACAAACGCGCGGTCCAATCGCACAGCGTATTGGTACTTGTTACCTATCCGCTCTACGACCACTGGAGTCGAATATACAAACTGCGATCCTTCAGCTGGAGCATAACAAAAAAACTTTTTATTTACTACACAATGCACAATTCCCTATTACGCTCCTCTGCAAATCACCTCACGATTTGCGTACTTTACTATATATACTGTCAAAGTCAGAAAAATGTCTTAGTGCACACTGCCATATTTGCACCGCACACTGGTCCGTGCTGCGCATGCGTACACTCTCCCGTGGAAGCGCATACCCGCAATAGCGTGCACTCGCACGCGCAGTATGCGCATTTACGGTAGAGTTTATGTGATCGTAGCGTGCGACTCATTAGTTACAAATGTTCACAATTAATGTAGTTTATAGATCATGATCCCTTTGATAGTTTCTGTAAGTTTGGTTAAAGTATAATGTCCCAGAGCTGAGGAATCCCTCTTTGCATCGTACGAAGGGTTTAACAGGAATCATACTGCAGTGTTTGGTACCCATCGGAAGAGTATTTAATTAGCAATATTCCGGTGTTGGTTTGGAGCGTATTAATCGCTCGTGCGAATAGTTATGGACATAAGAAGTTTATGTCCATTTCTATTATTTACACATACTCAGGTATGCGGCGGGAAACCCAGTTTCCCACCCACCTGAGCTGTTGGAAATCGTCACAGCCCACCTGTATGAATCACCCTATGACCTTTTGTTATGATACAGGGCCGAATTCCTTCGGCCAATGGACAATGGGATTGTAGGACCAGGAGATTGCATTGTGTGTGGGGCATAAATAGGCAGGCCGACCACATCCAGCTCTCACTCTCTCATCAACGGTTATCTGCTGATAATCGGGAGCTGGATATCGAGGCGCTGGCGATCATACCCTTTGTGCGTAAGTTCTCTCCATAATCATTGTCTTTCTGCGAGCCAATCTCTCTCTCTCTCTCTCTATCTCTCTCTCTCCTCTTTTTCTCTTAAATACCTTATAGTATTATAGTATTGTATCGTATTGCATTTAGGTCAGTGTAGTATTGTCTTTTTGTATTTATTGTTTAGTTCTGTGGTTAGGAAGTCTCTGTTATATTGTAGTGTATCATATGTACTGTTATCCCCTTTTACAAGTATATTAGACATAATACAGTTAATAGGCCTTGGAAACCTAAACCAGTATCTGTGTATTTCCTATAGTGATAAGTGTTCATTTGAGCGTCGGTGACGCTCATGCAGCTTTGTAGATAGTCAGGTTCCACAAGGTTGCACTTACACCCTGTATTCACATTAAGGTATATAGCGCATTACATTGTTAAAAGGTTTAAATATAAAGGTATTGTGCTGTGAGCGCCTGCACCGCTGGTGACCTCCTCGTGGTCTCGAGCGTACGCTACGCTACAGCGAATCTTTCCCCTAGACATAACCAATAACGTGTCCTGTGATCACTGGGCCGTGAGCGAACGTGACGCTTGAGCGTCTCGCCTACGGCTGAGCGATCGTTACGCAAATAGCGTATCATTACGGTATTTCTTAAGTAAGCAGCGTACAGTGTTCTTAGCTTCATAAGGGTTGATTATACGACAAAGGAATTTAGCATTGTCAATTGCGGGCTCGTCCGGTCCTTTTCACATCTGCACTAGGTAGATCAGCAGACATTATCCCCCAGCAAAAGGGTGGGAGGTTATCTCGCAGTTGCTGACGGGATAAGCGTCTGCTTCGCTTAGACAAAGAGTGCTGAAGGAATCCGGTAACCGGAAGTAAGAACAAAACGCTTGTGTCTTTTAAAACTGTTTATTTTTCTTTTGTCTTGCGTACGCATACATTTATCTGCATTTCTTTTTCAAATTTCGTATATCACTATTCCTGTTTGCCAATTTTTTATAGTTGATAGAAAGTGCTAAAAAGAGATTTGCTGTTATTTAAAAGTAGAGGTAATAGTTAAAGTATAGAACAAACACACGGTTTGTCTGAGATACAAGGCAGTCAGTGTGGATTGCGGTAGATGATCAGGGATCATCTACATTGATAAATAAATATATTGTGTTACGGTGGATCCTTTGCATTGCGTACACGTGTCGCTAACAAAGACTAGCGTACGCAATCCAAAAGGCAGACGCACGCAGCGTTCATTACGCAACGTAGCGTCTGGTTACGCCCACGTAGCCCAAGTCACGAAAAGCGATAATTAGCGCAAAGCGATAATTAGCGCAAAAGCGATAAGTAACGCACAGCGGTAGATAACGCGACGCGGTAAATAACGCAAATCTATTTTTTAGAAAATCTGAAATTTAGTTTAACAGATCCTGCTCCTAATTGGTAACACTTTTGGCCTGAAGACAATTTCTGCGCAGAAATAGATATAGAAACAAAGTGTACATGTGTTGAGTGAGTGTGTTTTGTATACAAAAGTTTATACAATTTTAAAGGTGGAACCAAAAGGAAAGTCGGGTACTCGTTAAGGAACATACGTGTAAGTGACATATACGGTGGCCAGGGAGGCATCTCTGGTTAAATAATATTTGAGCATTAGAGTATAGCGGACCATAAGGGAACAAGACCAGGAGGTCGTAAGGTAAAAGGTCCGCTATAAAAGTCCAGTGGCACAACGCCTGGGGTGTTGGTGCAGAACCCATATAGGCCATACAAGCTCTGGTTGAAGGAATCGCGGCCGGAAACATCGATTCCATTGATCTTTCAGTACATGACAAGTAGTGCTCGTGTACTGAACGATTGGACCACACGTAATTGTGTGCAGTAGTTAGTAATCTGACCTAAATACCATTAGAGTAAAGTGGTCACAAACGCTATTTGTACATTCTGACGTGATTTGTGTAATTTTTTATTTTTGGAAGGGAAGTTCGCTGGTCACTCAGGAACTATCTAACAACCCCAACTTTACTGGAAAGAGTAAGTGTCCTGCGGGTAACCCTCATATGTTCCAGTAAACTGAAGGTTCCATAGGGGCCCTGTATCGAGTACGCTGGCATCATAACGGTGTTTACAGGTCGTATTGGTCGAGGTGGGCGAGTGAGTGGGGTACTCGGTAAACCGCCACCGCCGGCCTACTGTGGAGTAATTTGGTTGTCTGTAAAGGCTTGCTGAAAACCTTGATACAGAAAATCCAAGGAGGACTAAGCAACACCTACAGACTATGGGGGCCAGTTGCTCAGGTAGGGGGCGATCAACCCTGGTTCAGGTTGATTCTGTGAACCGACCAGTTGGGTCGGCACGATATGTAATGTGTGAAAAATATGGAATTCACACCGAATCTTTATGTGATGAATGGGAGAGAATGACTGTACAAGACAGGGACAAGTTCCCAAGAATAGGTAGCTTCAGTCCAGAGGTGTTACAAAATTTAAGGAGGAGGATATGTCTCGTAAAATCAGCAAAGAGATGAATTCAGCATCATGATTATTTACAGTTATGGCACCAGGAAGGTGAGATACAGAGAGGTTTGGCTCTGGCGGCGGGATCTGGGGCAGTCAGGAAGTTGATTGCCACAGCTCCTCCTCCACCATACATTGCAGGAGAGAGGTTGATTGCGGAGAGAAACGCACAGGGTTGTAAAACACAATCTCTTAGTAACACTGTAAATGTTAATGATGTTAACCAAATAACTCATGCAAGTATTAACCCGTGCAAGATGTACCCTGTTTTGAACCTTCCTCAGGAGTGTGATCAAGAAGACGATTCAGCAACAATTTCAGCTCTCTCTCTTGCAGCCACCATAGCAGAGACCACAGTAGGCACAGCGACACCCACGAGATTAGTGAAAGCCCCTAGCGGAGGGATAGGTGAGGTCGTGTCAACGGGTAAGTACGGCACCATGCACTACAATGAAACAATTGTACCACAACAAGCTGTAGAATCTACACAGGAAGAGGCTGTTAGAATTGCTCCTGTAAGGGTAATAGCAGTTCCCAATGGAAAAACAGATGTGTCTGGAGCCACTCCCATAAGGAACATTGCCATGTACACTCCATTTTCCAGAATGGAATTAAGAACAATAGTGTCCGAATTTCCTGACCCCAGGAAGGATTTAGTTGCTAGCCAAAAATACATCAGGGATTTAGGTAACACGGTAGAACCCAACAACAAGGATTGGCAGATACTGCTAAGAGCTTGTTTACCTTCCAATGTTGATGCAACTCAGTTTTTAGCTGATTGTGCATTGGATAAAGATGTACCGCTTACAGACGTGTACAATAAGGATAATGTAAAAAGGATAAATTTACAGCTAAAAGAGTATTTCCCAGCCGTTGTTAAATGGAATAAAATATTTTCCATTAAGCAAAAGGAGTCCGAAACGGCAATAGAATATTTTCACCGGGCACTATTAGAAATGGCAAAGTACACTGGTATAGAAGACATAAAGACCAACCCAAACCATCGAGAAGTAGCAGTATCTGTACTGATGGATGGTTTGAAAGAAACATTAAAAGCTAGGGTACAGACCACGCAGCCATGTTGGCGAGGTCTGTCAGTGTCCACCTTGAGAGAGGCTGCTATTGATCACGACAGAAATATCACTAGGCACAGGGAGTCGCAAAGTGATAAGTTGATGTCCGTAAGTATACAGGCGCTGACCACAAGGCAGCCTGCGTATGTACCACCGAATCCTGTGGGTAAGGCAAGTGTAATAACATGTTTTTCTTGTAACAAACCAGGACATTTTGCACGAGACTGTAGAGTAAGAAATGTACAAAGATCTTTTCAACCCCCTAGACAACAACACCACACACGACATTGGGAGCAGGGTCCACAGAGGCGGAGTTTTGAGCCACATACAGGGGAAACAAAAAGATATCCCCCAAACAGAGATTGGCATGCCTCTGGTAGTTCCCAGCTAACTCCCTCACAAGTAGTTGCTGCCAGCAGGATTCAGGGAGGTCAGCATACCCAATAGGGGTGTGGCCATACCTGTAATCTGCAACCAGTTAAATTGATTGCCAGTCTTGGAAGCGAACCAGAGATTGCAATCAATGTAGCCGGTAAAACTTTAAACTTTCTTGTAGACACAGGGGCGGCCAAGTCAGTGATCAATTCGACAGTGGGCATGAGAACCACTGGTAGGACAGTTCCAGCCATAGGAGTAACAGGAGTAGTCCAGCACTACCCTGTTAGCAAACCAGCCGAGATTACAATAGGGCCTTTGCATACCAAGCATTCCTTTTTGCTGGCTGCATCTGCACCAACTAATCTCCTGGGAAGAGACTTACTATGTAAAATGGGTTGCGTCATTTATTGTACTCCTGAAGGTGTATTCTTGGACATCCCTGAGAATCACGCTCAGGAAGTACGAGACATGTTAGACTCCCCATCAAAATTAATGTCACATTCCACTATGACAAATAGGAATCCATCCCAAATAGAAGAGATGACATCTCAGATACCAGAGTCACTTTGGACAAAAGATGGACAGGACACTGGATTAATGGCAAACGTAGCTCCAGTAGTAGTACAAGTAAAAGAAGGTAGGATAGCTCCAAAAATCCCACAGTATCCTCTGAAGCCAGAGGTGGAGTTAGGAGTTTTTCCCGTAATAGAGCGCTTGCTACAACAGGGCATTCTAGTAAGAACGTCCAGCACAGCAAATAGTCCCATCTTCCCTGTTAAAAAGAGTGGGGGGAGGGGTTACAGGCTAGTGCAGGATCTAAGGGGGATTAACAAAATAGTTGAGAGTCAGTTCCCCGTAGTGCCTAATCCAGCTGTCATCCTAATGCAAATTCCTCCCACTGCCAAATTTTTCACTGTTATTGACCTCTGCTCCGCTTTCTTTTCGGTACCTCTGCACCCTGACAGCCAATATTTGTTTGCATTCACATACAGAGGAGTCCAATACACGTGGACTCGGTTACCCCAAGGTTTCATAGATAGTCCAAGTATATTTTCTCAGGCTTTGCATGATTGTTTACAGTCTTTCCAACCGGAAAGTGGATCAGTGTTGATACAGTACGTGGATGATCTACTACTGTGTTCTGATTCATTGGAGGCATCCCTGAAGGATACGAAACAGCTCCTGTTTCATCTTTCAGACACAGGTCACAAGGTCTCCAAAGACAAGTTGCAATTATGCCAAGCTAAGGTAAAATACTTGGGACACTGTCTAACACAAGGACTGAGACACCTGACCGCTGATAGAATCCAAGCCATTAGAGACATGACACTGCCACAAACCCAGCAACAGATCAGGACGTTTTTAGGAATGTGTGGGTATTGCCGTAATTGGATCCCAGGGTTTTCCATATTGGCGCTACCTTTGCAGGAAATGGTCTCTTCAAACAAACCTGATCGGATTTCGCATACAGACGAATCTGAAACAGCATTTGAGAGACTCAAACAATGCCTAACGCAGGCACCAGCATTAGGTGTGCCAGACTATGGGAAACCCTTTGAACTATACGGAACAGAAAGTGCTGGGTGCGCAGCAGGTGTACTAACACAAAAACACGGTGATGCCAGCAGGCCAATTGCATACTACAGCGCTCAGCTAGACACGGTAGCGCGATCCCTCCCCACATGCTTGCGTAGCGTTGCGGCGATAGCATTGCTAGTGACGAAAAGCGAAGATGTCGTGCTAGGCCACAACCTCACAATCCATACACCACATGCGGTATCGGCCTTATTGAATTCTGCCCAAACCAGACATGTCTCATCAGCAAGGTTTACGAGATGGGAATTGGCATTAATGGCCCCAGTAAACATCACCATAAGGAGATGCAGCGCATTAAACCCTGCAACATTTCTCCCAGGTGTGCCTGGACAGGCACAAAGGGTGGGAGGTGAGAGTGATGGGGAAGGAGGATTTAATGCAAAGGAAGATACACATGATTGTATGGAATATTTGACCCAAAATTTTACCGCAAGGCCTGACATCAGTGACAATCCACTAGAAGATGCAGAACTCACGTTCTACACGGACGGTAGTTGTCACAGACAGTCAGACTCGGGAGACTTGTGTACTGGATACGCAGTCGTAGATGACCAAGACACCATAGAAGCGGAACCGCTAGGCCCACCTCACTCAGCCCAGGTTGCTGAACTGGTCGCCCTAACCAGAGCATGTGAATTGGCTAAGGGTAAGTCTGCCAATATCTACACCGATTCTAGATACGCGTTCGGGGTAGTCCATGATTTCGGAGCGCTATGGCGTCTCAGAAATTTCATGACGGCAGCTGGTACACCGATAGCGCATGCAGCTCACATAAAAAGGCTTCTAACAGCGATACAGGAACCCGACAGAGTGGCTGTTATCAAATGTAAAGCACATACATATAGTCAAGACCCAGTATCCCTTGGTAACAGCCGAGCAGACGAAGCTGCAAAGCTTGCAGCTGCTACCCCCATACGGACAGACACCACACAACTGATGGTATTTAATACCATCAACACACAAAAGTTGTGTGAAATGCAGAATTTGTGTTCCACTCAGGAGAAGGCAGTCTGGAAGGCAAAGGGATATGGCCAGGAGTCCTCAGGGCTCTGGACGGATGGACATGGTAAACCAGTGGCCCCCAGGGCATACCTTCCGTGTCTGGCTGAAGCAGCTCACGGGCTGACTCATCTAGGCAAGGAGGGGATGTGCAAATTGGTAAGAGCATACTGGTGCGCCCCAGGATTCTCCTCTCATGCTAGTAAAAGAGCAATGTCATGCCTTACCTGTCTGAGAAAGAATATTGGAAAAGCAATACCAACAGAACCATCCCATATCCCACCTGCCGGCGGCCCTTTCCAAGTAATACAAATTGACTTCATTCAATTACCCCCATGTAGAAATTTGAAATATGTACTTGTTTGTATAGATGTTTTCTCGAATTGGGTCGAAGCTTTTCCAACAGCTACAAATACCGCTATGTTTACAGCTAAGAAAATTGTGCAGGAATTTGTATGTAGATATGGTATCCCTAGAATCATTGAAAGTGATAGGGGTACCCATTTTACAGGTGATGTCTTTCAAGGAATGTGTAAGTTGATGGGAATTGATAGTAAGCTGCACACTCCGTACCGTCCACAGGCGAGCGCGAAGGTCGAAAGAGTGAACAGCACTATTAAAAATAAATTGAGTAAAGTAATGGCAGAGACAGGATTGACGTGGCCAGAAGCTTTACCCATTGTTTTGTATAGTATCAGAACCACTCCCAGGTCCCCTCTTAATCTGTCTCCTTTTGAAATCTTGTTTGGTCGACAACCGCATGTCATGATTAACCCTCAGGATGATTTGAAATGTAACAATGAAGTAACTGTAAAGTACTTGATTAACATGAGTAAACAGTTGAGGAATCAAAATGATAATCTGAAGTTGGTGATTCCTGATTTACCAGATAGTAATTGTCATGACATTGAACCTGGGGATTATGTAATGATACGAAATTTTCTACGCTCAGGTTGTCTTATTGATAGATGGGAAGGACCATACCAGGTCTTATTGACTAGCACCACAGCATTGAAGGTTGCTGAGAGAGAGACTTGGGTCCATTCATCCCACTGCAAGAAGGTTGCTGATCCAGAGAAGTCCCGTGATAAGGAACAGACGGTAGAGGTTGTATCACTAGAGTGTCTGTTCCAGGAGGACTGAGGCGGCACCTGAGCCTTGAAGACCGAAAGCAGCTGTCGACTCCCCTCTCCCTTTTATTGTTTTCTCCACTTCCCATCCCCTCTCCCTTAAAATTTCTTTCTCCCCCTTCTCATTCTTCTCTATTTCCTCCTCAAAGATGGACTTGCCCCAAGAGACTGTGGTCCGGATTTTGATGTTAACCATGATGTTGACCAGAGCAGTCTGTTCCGGCGAGAGTACCATAGAGGTCGAGAGAGGTTCTGGAATGGGTTCCGATTATGATGATGGAGGCGTAGTTTTCCAAGATCAACCAAGCCAACAAGCAAAGGCGAGTATCAGAAAACGATCCGATAGAAGAAATTGTGATGGATTGTTAGCTGAGGAAAATTGTATCTGTAGGCTCTGTGATAATCTGGTTGAAGATGGATGCATAAAGAAATGCCAATCTAGTTTTAATATCCATATGGACCGGCATCCATTGAGTGACTATCACTCTCTAGTGGGTAACGTGTTAAACCAAACAGATTGTTGGGTATGCTCTCAAGTACCTCAGGGTCACAGTAAATCAGGGCTAGTACCATTTCCTTTAACGTTAGGGGAGGTACTTGAGCTAAGTGGTGGGAGACCGGTGGACCGGAGGTTTAACATCTCCAGCCCTCCTAGTTTGAAGCTCCACCAATACCATGTGGATAGGTCCCTCTTATGTTTTAACATCTCCAATCCCAGAAAACCGGGAAATTGGGAAGTGTCATGGAGCAACCTTACCATGACCTTTTCACACAGAGCAGATAGAATGCCTACAGATACAGAGCTCGTACGCCACATAGCCAGTAGAGGAAAATCATTCCGGTATCGATATACCTTAGGAAATAGGATTACTAAAGTTGGAGAGGTATCACCAGGATACTGTGCACATATCGTACAAACTGATACGTGCATTAGACAGATGGAAGAATTAGGGTCAGGAGATTTCACCTGGAAGGTTTGTAACATGGTCATGTCCTTCTCCGTCCCTTATGTTCTCCCCGATGATGCATATTTCATATGCGGGAGAAAGGCGTACAAGTGGCTTGCCCCAAACTCTGAAGGATTGTGTTATATTGGAAAAGTATTGCCTGAAGTAATGACTGTTACACATGACAAAATGAAGGACATACACCGTGGTGCCCAAACTCCTTATACTCACACTCACTACGAGCACCTTGTTAAAAGACAACTGTCAGAAAGGTTAGAGCATCCGGCCTCTGATCTTATCCATGAATCCACCGGGATTCAGGTTCTGGTAGCGTTAGATTTCACTCGCACCGCTCGAGGTGTGATGAATTATAGATACATTTCCGCACTCGCCAATTTGTTAGATAATATCACTGAAATGTATGATGACACGTTTAGATACACTGGAAGAGAACTTCAAGCTTATAAAACAGAACTAGTTCAGCATAGGATGGTTCTTAATTATCTTACAGCAGTAACAGGCGGATATTGTGTTACATTGGCAACACAGTACGGCATAAAGTGTTGCACGTATATCACAAATAGCACCGAGGATCCGGTAGAGGTCATAGACCAAAAGATGGACGATATTCTGCAATTAAAGTGGGAATTTCGTCGAAAACACAATCTCACCCTTGCTGCTGTAGGTAATGAGCTGACTGGTTGGGTGTCATGGTTGAACCCGCGAAATTGGTTCTCCGGTTTAGGAGACTGGGCTCAAGGAGTCATAATGGATGTTGGAAAGTTTCTCCTATGTATTTTGGGTGTCGTTATATCTATTGGATTGATATTTAGATGCGGGCAGGCTTTGATGAGGTGCAAACAAAGTACAAAAGTGATGAGCTTGAGGAGTGAGGAAACTGTAATTAACCTGGATTTGATTTATGACCCAATGCTAGAAACCATGACGTAATGATGTAATGAGTATACGGTCCGTCTTTCACCCATTTCTATGTTTTCCTCCGAGGTACAAAGACCCACGTAGACGAAGGATTTGATGAGCCAAGGGGCCGACAACGGAAAGATGGAAAGAAGAAGAGCAGACGACCTGATAAACAAGATTTTGATGGACAATGCCATGGGTACCCCAGTTTCCCTAGGAACTTTAAAACCACGCTAGCCCAACATTTTTTTGTAAATCCATGGACGTTGTATGCTTTACTCACGATTTATGAGCAAAAGCACAAAGAAGAAGACTCCAATCAACCGACACCAATCAAGACCTCAATCGACGAACGTACATTACCCTGACATAGAATATCATTGCATTTTTCGTAAGTGTTCTTTATCTTCATCTCTGCAACCCTCAGGCAATAACACACATAGTCGATAGGGAATACAGGCACAGATAGCAGCAACCACATACCCCCCCCCAATTCATGTATCATCAACTAAAATGTGCATCCCCCATTGTGTTACAACCACAGCCGAAATGAGCTCGGTAGAGTTTGACAGCCCATCCACAGACCTGTACCACAGGATAAGAAGGAATTCAAATGTATACTTCGCAATACCTCGAAGCTTGATTTACCACACGTACGGCACGATGATACATGACCCTCCAAACATGGACTCATACACACATGCTTCTACTTTCTCACTAGGTCATACTCTCTTCACACCTACTCCATTCTTCTTCCTTTCCCCACCATGGAAATCAATTAACCCCTGACTTACATTTTTCTCCTTAAATATTTTGTGGCAGTTATTATTGACTGCCAAAGGGTGGACTGTCAAAGTCAGAAAAATGTCTTAGTGCACACTGCCATATTTGCACCGCACACTGGTCCGTGCTGCGCATGCGTACACTCTCCCGTGGAAGCGCATACCCGCAATAGCGTGCACTCGCACGCGCAGTATGCGCATTTACGGTAGAGTTTATGTGATCGTAGCGTGCGACTCATTAGTTACAAATGTTCACAATTAATGTAGTTTATAGATCATGATCCCTTTGATAGTTTCTGTAAGTTTGGTTAAAGTATAATGTCCCAGAGCTGAGGAATCCCTCTTTGCATCGTACGAAGGGTTTAACAGGAATCATACTGCAGTGTTTGGTACCCATCGGAAGAGTATTTAATTAGCAATATTCCGGTGTTGGTTTGGAGCGTATTAATCGCTCGTGCGAATAGTTATGGACATAAGAAGTTTATGTCCATTTCTATTATTTACACATACTCAGGTATGCGGCGGGAAACCCAGTTTCCCACCCACCTGAGCTGTTGGAAATCGTCACAGCCCACCTGTATGAATCACCCTATGACCTTTTGTTATGATACAGGGCCGAATTCCTTCGGCCAATGGACAATGGGATTGTAGGACCAGGAGATTGCATTGTGTGTGGGGCATAAATAGGCAGGCCGACCACATCCAGCTCTCACTCTCTCATCAACGGTTATCTGCTGATAATCGGGAGCTGGATATCGAGGCGCTGGCGATCATACCCTTTGTGCGTAAGTTCTCTCCATAATCATTGTCTTTCTGCGAGCCAATCTCTCTCTCTCTCTCTCTCTCTATCTCTCTCTCTCCTCTTTTTCTCTTAAATACCTTATAGTATTATAGTATTGTATCGTATTGCATTTAGGTCAGTGTAGTATTGTCTTTTTGTATTTATTGTTTAGTTCTGTGGTTAGGAAGTCTCTGTTATATTGTAGTGTATCATATGTACTGTTATCCCCTTTTACAAGTATATTAGACATAATACAGTTAATAGGCCTTGGAAACCTAAACCAGTATCTGTGTATTTCCTATAGTGATAAGTGTTCATTTGAGCGTCGGTGACGCTCATGCAGCTTTGTAGATAGTCAGGTTCCACAAGGTTGCACTTACACCCTGTATTCACATTAAGGTATATAGCGCATTACATTGTTAAAAGGTTTAAATATAAAGGTATTGTGCTGTGAGCGCCTGCACCGCTGGTGACCTCCTCGTGGTCTCGAGCGTACGCTACGCTACAGCGAATCTTTCCCCTAGACATAACCAATAACGTGTCCTGTGATCACTGGGCCGTGAGCGAACGTGACGCTTGAGCGTCTCGCCTACGGCTGAGCGATCGTTACGCAAATAGCGTATCATTACGGTATTTCTTAAGTAAGCAGCGTACAGTGTTCTTAGCTTCATAAGGGTTGATTATACGACAAAGGAATTTAGCATTGTCAATACTAACGTGAGTCAGCCGCCTCACGACGCCAAGCCTCCACTTACTTGGTGTACCAACAACGGGATCCCGAATTCCGGGGTTCAAATACACTAACTCTGCTTTCAGCTCACACAAATACACAGTGTTTTTCCGTACAGAAAATTTCCACTCTTTCTGATCGGCAGCTTTACCCCAGAGGCAGTACAGTTTAAACAAAAGTCTTATATTAATCTGCTTTTGAAATCTGATAGTTATGTGCTATTGTATTTAAGGTATACTACCCCACCTTTTAATTGAACGAACTATCGTGTAATTTGTACTTAGCATCCGCACTCTTACGCAACTTTGCGTAAACACGTGACCGTGCGTGCCTTTTACGCTGCGTGCGCAGTCCTGTACTTTGTCCGGGCCACGTGTACAAAACGTGCATCCGCAATAAAACAAGTCACACAATCTCTATAAAAGTGAGCAATACAAACTATAATCGCTCACTTAACACAACTCACACTTGTTCCGTTTAACCCTTTTACAACTGGGCCAGAACTGCTTTTGTGTTTTTATAATTACTCCCTTAACACACTAATTCAAATTTATCTATATAGCAACAAATGTATCCGATTTCACACAGATCTAAACTGGTCTAGCAATCTATACCTTGTGGCAACAATATGTGAGAGGGTATGCAAAGTATTGGTACCCTTTGTATACGCTTTTGGTGCAAAAAAAAATTACACAAATTTTTAAATAGCTTTTTTCCTGTTTACCTATGGGTTCTATCAGCACCTCTGCAGACTAGGCAGAGCAGACACAATCTAACAGCACACAAATAGGGTTTTAAAACATCCAGCAACCAGAAAAAGGTTTAACGTAGATATATTTGCTGATAGATTAAAGTCTGCTATGATCTGCTAGCCTTTGAGTGTGTGAAAAACCGGATCAAGCCCCTAATTGTAAATGCTGATTTACTTACAGGACTAAAAGCAATGTTTTAAAACACTCTTAATACACTTTAAAATCGAGCCGCTGCGGCCTCTGCATTTAATCCTTACCCTATGTACTTTTTACACAGTTAGCGTACAAAGGCCCATACCCCGTATGCACTTTGCGTACTCACGCCGCGATGGACGTACAAAGTACACACACACACAGAGACACGCTGAGAGCACAAAGCAGTTACACGTGTGATTGTAATATACCTTAAACCTTTAGCAGGAAATGGGACATGACACCAATTGTATTTCAAAAACTATGTTGGGGTCCAACCCACCAATGGTTATCTTTACTAGCAGGGGGTTACAACAATAATACAATACAATTAGAGAAAAAGGCTACAGTCAATGGTACATACGTTTGTTCGCCTGCGCTTCCCGGTCCGGTCCTCAATCATCAAGGTAGATGATCTTCAGAGATTGAGAGTGACCGGGCCTGTAGCTGGCTTTTTATACATTTGTCCAAAACCTAACACAATGGAAACTGTAATCTCTTTGTCTATTGGTCATTGGGATGGTCATTTACAGGACAGGAGAGGTCATAGGTCAGTTTGAATAGGTGGGCAATGTCTGGTCCAGGTGCACTTGCAGATGTTCTCCACTGGGTTCCCACCGAATATCAGGATTACAGTAAATACAGTTAATATTAATATTCTGCTCCTGCACATAACTATTCGCAGGAGCGTGCGATCTTCTGCAAACCAACACCGGAATATTGCTCTTAAAATACCCTACGGCTGGATACCAAACACTACCTTATAACCTTTGCGATTACAAACACTACCGTAATTACTCATACCATGCGCTAATACGCAGGACCGCAGGAGCGATCGTACGCAAATTGCGAATATGTGCACGCACGGCAGAACAAGTACGCGCACGGAGGCCATCTGTGTGTAGTTTGTACGTGATCTGTGTACTGAAATATTTTCGACTTCGACACCTTCAAGTCTCCTCATCTGGCAAAACCCATACCCTACAAACTCCCTCCGACCTTTCCACGTTATGCTCTGGTCTTGGTCTCCCATCCATGAAGATTCCTGACTGTTAATCCACGCCCCCTGATCTCCATCCAATACAACTATCTGGAAATGGAGCATCGTGGCAAGTGGTGCAAAACTCCAAGAGGAAGATCTATAAAGCTCCTACTACTAGTCAAGATTCCTCCGTTACCTGATTTCATGCTTCCCGGCTGACCAGAAGCTGGCATTTCTCCCTCCTGTTCGCAGAGGTCCTGAACTTTCCAGGTGCTTTATAATGGGTGTGACATATCTGCACCATCCTATATCACCGCTTTCCCGTTTCTACCCCTCTTCTCAAGTTTTATGCATAAACCTGGACCGTTTTAGAGTATTTACACTGTTTTATCCCGTAGTTACTGACAGTTTACATTTTTCTGATTACTAGTTTAAATTGTGCCTACAGCGGTGACTCCCTTGCCCTGTTCTCTCACACGGCCATAGCGCCCTTTGGGACTTCTGGTTTGAAATATACCAGTCCTCCCCTGGCGGGTTTTCTCCTGTTACTGATGTTTTTATTTTCTGTGACTTGTTTTTTTTTTCTTCTCCTCTTTATTTGTTTCTTTTTTCTTTCTTTTCTATTGACATAGCTGAGATCCCAGCTACATTGTACAGTTATATGACTTAATGTCTGTTCCTTGTAGGCTCAAAATTGTCTCTTTAAATGCTAAAGGTCTTAATGTCCATGAAAAGCGGTCCCATCTATTTAGGACATTGTGGTCAGACAGAGTTGATGTTGCCCTGATACAGGAGACACACTTTAAAATTTCAGCCCGCCACCCTTCCCTTACCAACAATAGATTTCCTCTTGCGTTCTACTCCAACAACCCTGGGAGTAAATCCAAAGGGGTCGCTATACTTTTTCCAAATCCCTGCAGGTTGCTGACATCTCTGTACATAAATTGGTTCCCGGTAGATTTTTGGTAGTCAATTGCACAATTTTTTCTCAACCATACACATTTATGGCACTTTACGCCCCTAATCAGGATCAACCGTCCTTTTTTAACTCCTACTTCCCTCGTCTTGAAGCCCTTTTTACAGGTATTGTTGTTTTGGGTGGTGATTTGAATTAGACTATGGACCCATCCATTGATACCTTCCCTACCACACCTAAATTTTCTAAACATAAACACAGACAGGTTAAGAGGATATTTCACGACCTTCAACTTGTTGATTCCTGGATGGTTACACACTCTTCTGATGAGATTTTTCATTCTTCTCCGACCCACACCAGGTTTATTCCCGCTTGGACTACTTGTTTTTGAGTCACAGGCATCTCCTCCTGCTAGTAGATGCTTCTATAGACTCCATTACATGGTCGGACCATGCTCCGGTGTTCATGTCTCTCTTGGCCCCATCTCGAACTCCTGGCCAATGGACTTGGCGTCTTAATGAATCTCTCCTTCACGATAAATACTGTAAGGGTGAACTCGATAAGGCACTGTAAGATTCTCTTGCCACTAATGACACAGAAGAGGTCTCAAAAATTACTATTTGGGAAGCACATAAATGTATTATACGGGGGCAAATTGATTCAATTAGGCTCCTATATGAAAAGAGATAGAATGGCTCTTACCGCTACATTGTTGCGCAAGATCCATTGTCTGGAAACTCTATACAAATCCTCCCTATCCCCATCTGATTTAGTAGAATTGACTGAAGCTCGTGCACAACTAAAGAAAATACTCAACATCAAAACCCAACTCTCTGCATAAATGTAACAATAAGTACTATCAATGGGGTAATAAACCAGTCAGTTTATAGGCCCAGGCTCTTAGATCCCAGAGAGCTGCCTCCTTTATTCCCACTATGAAAAATGGGGCGGGCTCCCTTTGTTTTAAAACACCTGCAATAGCAGCTTGTTTCAAACATTATTCTACCCTATATAATCTAGGTGACCCCTCCTCTGACCACGACTCCTTTTCCACTATACTAAAATCTAAACGGTATTTGGAGAAGGTGGCGTATCCCAAACTGACCCCCTCTGACAGGGACTCCCTGGAAAAGCCCTTTACCTTGCAAGAGGTTGAGCAAGCTATATCTTCTACACCCTCAGGTAAAAGTCCGGGCCCGAACAGCTTTACAGCTGTTTACTATAAAATGTTTAAGGATATTCTTGCCCCCCCAACTCTTGCAATCCTTTAACTCCATCTCGGCTGATACTCATTTCTCCAGCCAATCCTTGGAGGCTCAGTGTGTTCCCGTTATAGTCACATATCTTTGCTTAATGTGGATCTTAAGTTTTTTGCAAAGTTGATGGCTCTTAGGCTGAATGAATTTCTCCCATATCTTATCCACAATGATCAAGTGGGTTTTGTCCCAGGCCGTGAGGCCAAAGACAGTACCACAAAGATTCTCAGCCTCGTACACTTGGCTTCCAAAAGTCAGACCCCTACCATATTACTATCAACTGACATCGAAAAGCCCTTGATAGGGTCAACTGGGATTTCATGAGAGCCATACTGGAGCACATTGGGTTAGGTCCACAGGTGCTTTGTAGATTGCTGTCTCTTTACGCACGTCCATCAGCTCGAGTTCGGGTTAACGGGGTCCTATCTGACAACTTCCCTATAAGTAATGGAATGAGACAAGGATGCCCCCTGTCCCCCCTGATATTTGTCCTTTGTATTGAGGCTTTAGCTAGGGATATTAGGGTGAACGATCACATTAAAGGCCTGCAGGTGGGTGATACAAATTATAAACTTGCCCTATTCGCAGACGACTTACTGACAGTAATCATACAACCCGCTCACTCGCTCCCACATTTCATGTCTGAATTGGATACTATCAGCTCACTCTCTAGCTTTAAGGTCAATACGTCCAAATCCTATGCCCTTAATGTTTCAACCCCTCCCTCAACATTAGCTATTTTAAAAAGTACTTTCCCATTCATATGGAAGGATTCCCATATAACATATCTTGGGGTCCAGCTCCCCAGTGATTTATCACGCTTGTTGTCTCTGAATTTTTACCCTTTACTCCAAATAGTTAAAAATTATTACTGCGTGTTCGCACTGTTGTACCTTACTGTTTCATTATTCTATGTCTCAAATTACTGTGTTTCCATTTTTGTAATGTGAGAAATCGGAATAAAAATATTTTGAAAAAAATTAATAAATGATTACTGTAGATGGAAACACAACAGTTTATCTTGGTTAGGCAGGATCAATGTTGTGAAGATGAACACCTTGCCCAAACTGCTTTATCTTCTCCGAGCGTTACCGATCAAGATACCAGACTCCTGGTTTCGGTCCATACGATCCTTGATCCAACAATGTATATATGGTTTTCAAAAAAAAAAAAAGGCCCAGGATTGGCAGGTCCATCCTGTCGCGCTCGCCTCGAACAGGCAGATTCCACGCTTCGGGCTCGGTGGCTCGCTATACTTCGCTTCGCTCGCCACCTGATTACTAAAGGTAACAGTTGGTGGCATGGATAGTAGAGGAACAATCCCGCTGGCAAAGCTCCTCCCCTTTGTGTCATGGCTCCTCCCCCTGGTGTAAAAGGTCCCTTAGGCCACTTGGATCTAGCATCTACCCTATATAAATGACTGCAACTGTCAGATTCATTAACCCCCCCTCCCCTTCGTTCAAAAATGGGAAAGGAATTTGAACCTCACCCTTTCAGATAGGGAGTTCTATCTGTGTACAAGTAAGAGAAACACAATATAAAATATTGATGAGATGGTACAGACACCCCTCTCTTCTACATGCTATTTCCCCATCTATCTCTCCTGCTTGCTGGAGGTGCCATAATGATGTAGGCTCTGTATTACACATTTGGTGGACCTACCCTCTCATTAGAGTTTTTTGGGAGGATGTAATCTCTATTTCACATGATATCCTTCATGCCCCGGTCCCCTCTGATCCAGCTTTTTGGTTGTTGAATCATTCATCTACGCCTTTGTCTATTTACAAGACATCATTAATACGACACCTAAGTAATGCTGCCCGTGCAGTAATCCCTACTTTGTGGAAATCCTCTAATTCCCCTACTCAGAATTCTAGGTTTTCCAGAATAGATTATTATATGAATATGGAGGATATTTTACTGAGTTCCAGGGATAGACTAACCGAGTTTACAACCGTACGGTTGCCTTGGTTGGAATATAAATCCTCTGAGGTCTACAAAGATTATATCTCCTCTTTACAATGATATCGTTGATAATATGGTACTGTTATACATGTTTGAATGTGTTTGTGCAATCTCAGATCTTGGTCAAAATTCACCTTCTCTTCTTCTTTTCTCTCTCCTCCGTTTCTCTGTTTTCAGAAAAACGTTAATACAGTATTATTTGTTATCGGACTCATAATTTTGTACCTGTATACATTGTCATTTCTTATGTGTTCAATGATGTCTCCTCTTTTTGATTCTGTACCGACTGATATCTGTATTATTTTCAATAAAAAAAGATTATACAAAAAAATTATTTTGGAACAGAACAGCTGATTATTTGTAGTTTCTTATCAACACACACACACACACACACACTGCAAAAAGTATATCAGAAATAAGAAAACCAGTTACACCAGCACATAAATGTAAGTAATAAAAAGATACTTCTTTTCACGTAGACACATCAATGGTATATTCGCTTCATTTGTCAGCAACAATGTTTCAAATCCATTATAGATGCAGCTATAACAGGAATGAGAGAGAAATATATATATATAGTGTAATACTATTTGATACATCTCAAAAACACATCAATTGCATAAAAAGAACAGTTAACAATATAAGGCTCCTTTGAATGACTCACAAAAAAATAATTACCAGCTGTTAGGCAGAACTGGCAATGGACAGTTCTCATAAGCATATGTGAATGGATTGTATTGGGACAAAATTTTAATTTTCTATCTCTCCTGCATTCTATTGTCATAAGAAAGGGAAATTTGGTCCCAGGGCAAATGATCATGGGACTTGTAGTTT
The DNA here is from genome assembly GCF_028390025.1 of Pseudophryne corroboree. Classification (NCBI taxonomy): domain Eukaryota; kingdom Metazoa; phylum Chordata; class Amphibia; order Anura; family Myobatrachidae; genus Pseudophryne; species Pseudophryne corroboree. The sequence goes on along the minus strand of NC_086452.1, from coordinate 113,105,195 downwards.
GTCTATGTATATGGATTGACGCGCAGGGTCCAATTGGAATACAGTGAGGGGTTTTATTTCTGCTGGTAAATGGACACATACATTCGCTTTTTAAAGGCTGACCTTGAGAAAGAACCATTGGAAGGTTGGAATGAGTGGGTGCCGGCCCAGTGATTCCGGAGGTGGCACTGGAGGAATAAAAATGGCTGCTGTCACGATCCGGGTATCTGGACGCCATTTCTTACCCATCAGATGCCTCCTAAGGCTGGCTCAGCGCTCCAGGACCGGATCCCATCTGTTATCCTAATGTTCACATTCCTGCATCCTCTCCTGTCTCTCTGAGACGCTGTCACAGTAACGCCTTATTACATCTGGCATGGCGTCTCCCGCGGCCTCCGCCGCCGTCCCTGAGCTTCTGCATGCAGAGTGTCAGAGTGGCGATTACGTCAGCCGCGGCCTCCGCTGTGTCCGCGTGGTTGGATGTGCACTTGTCAGCCTGGCGTCTCCTGTCTCCAGTGGCCGGCGCCGCCATTACTGTTTTCATTACCACATGGATTACAAACCAAACTTCCCTCCAAGTGTCTGCATGGGCGCAGCCATCTTGGATTCTGTCAGCTGATCATTTCCTCCAATCTGTTGTCAGTATTGTTAATCTGCATAATTGCCTAGCCAATCCCTTCCTTGCTGCAGGTATAAATACACTGTGCCTGAGCAAGGAAGGCGTCAGTGCTTTGGTTGTCAAACCTAGTTCCTGTTTGTCTCTCTCCTGTGATTGTCTTCCAGGTTCCAGCTCCTGTCTCAAGACTTCCACCATAGAGACCCGCACCAGCATTCCACCTGCGGTGTAGCCTGACTCTCCAATCCATTGTGGATTCATCTGTTTCCAGCTACAACATTACCTGCTTCCAGCTCAGCTTCCAGCAGAGTACAGCTTCTCTTAAAGGGCCGGTGTCCTTTCTACACTTTACCACTCTCCACCGGTATTATTATTTCTCCGCTCTCAAGTCCTACATTTCAGTTCATATTTCATCGCTCCCAAGTTCATTTATTATTTAACTGGTTCCAGCCAGTATCCACTCCGTGCTAACAACAGTCTGGTTCCAGCCAGTATCCACAGCAGCTGTTTTATCTTCAGCAACCCAGCTTTTCCTGGAACACCAGCTGGCACAATCCTGGGTTATCTCCATTGCTACAGTCGGGCCTGGTAAGGACTTTCCATCTAGAAGATCATAAGAACTATCTCACACTACCAGTGCCCTGTGGCTCCTGCCATCCTGTAGTACCCAGGAACTGTATTTATTCTTTGCTGACTTTTACGTTTTCTTTTACTGCTGCTGTGTTGCGGAGTTGTCATAATAAACATCATTGACTTTTATCCAAGTTGTCGTGGTCACGCCTTCGGGCAGTTATTATTCATGTTACTTACATGTCCAGGGGTCTGATACAACCTCCCAGGTTCCGGTACATCTCAGCCCCTACAACTGAGGCTGCCTCCCGTCAGCTCAGGCCCTCAGTTGTGACAGTAAGCACTGACCTAATGAATCCAGCCGGAGACCAGGATCAAGCGGCCAGGCCGATGCAAGAACTGGCAGCCCGACTAGAACATCAGGAGGCTGCACAGGGCCACATCATCCGCTGTCTCCAGGATCTCTCTACTCGGCTGGATGGGATTCAGACAACTCTCCGTGGATCAGGCGCGTCTGGTGCGTCAACCACAGTGACTCCAGCTATAACCCCACCCACCTTACCCATTTCTGCTCCACGTCTTCATCTTCCAACGCCAGCAAAATTTGACGGATCTCCAAGATTCTGCAGGGGATTTCTCAACCAGTGTGAGATTCAGTTTGAGCTACAACCTGGCAATTTTCCCAGTGACCGTACAAAAATTGCCTACATTATTTCTCTTCTCAGTGGCTCAGCCCTTGATTGGGCATCACCGTTATGGGAGAGGTCCGACACCCTGCTATCTTCCTACACTGCCTTCGTGTCAACATTCAGGCGCATCTTCGACGAGCCAGGCCGGGTAACCTCAGCTTCATCCGAGATTCTCCGTTTACGCCAGGGGTCACGTACTGTAGGACAATATCTGATACAGTTCCAGATCCTGGCATCCGAACTGGCATGGAACGACGAGGCCCTGTATGCTGCATTCTGGCATGGCTTATCTGAGCGTATTAAAGATGAGTTAGCTACCAGAGACTTACCTTCTAAGTTAGATGAGCTAATCTCACTCTGCACGAAAGTTGATTTACGTTTCAGAGAGAGAGCAACTGAGCGTGGAAGATCATCTGCTCCAAAATCTTCTGCTCCTCCTCCTCGTCAACTGTCACCATCTAAAGATGAGCCCATGCAACTTGGCCGTTCCCGTTTAACTCCTGCTGAGCGCCGAAGACGTCTCTCCGAGTCTCTCTGTCTCTATTGTGCAGCTCCGTCTCACACCATTAATGCCTGTCCCAAACGTCCGGGAAACTCCAAATCCTAGCTCGCCAAGGAGAGGGCCGGCTAGGAGTAATGATCTCCTCTCCATCTCCTCAAGATTGTAATCTCCCAGTCTCGCTTCAAGTTGCTCAACGTTATCGGAACGTCATTGCCCTCCTTGATTCCGGAGCAGCTGGGAACTTTATTACCGAAGCCTATGTTAAACGGTGGTCCCTACCCACCGAGAGACTTCCTTCGTCCATTTCTTTAACTGCCGTGGATGGCAGCAAAATTTTTGATGCAGTTATTTCTTTAAGGACTCTACCAGTTCGTCTGAGAGTGGGAGTTCTTCATTCCGAACTTATTTCTTTTTTAGTGATTCCAAGAGCCACACATCCTGTGGTCCTGGGCCTTCCATGGCTCCGTCTTCACAATCCTACAATTGATTGGACGACTACGCAAATCCTGGCATGGGGTTCCTCCTGTGCTGAGACATGTTTGTTTAAAGTATTGCCTGTCTGTTCTTCCTCCCCCAGGTCGTCTGATGTTCCACCTCCTCCATATCAAGATTTCACGGATGTGTTCAGTAAAGCTTCTGCTGATATCCTTCCTCCTCATAGAGAATGGGACTGCCCGATTGATCTCGTTCCAGGGAAGGTTCCACCTCGAGGCCGAACTTATCCGTTGTCTCTGCCTGAGACGCATTCTATGGAGGAATATATTAAAGAGAACCTAGCAAAGGGGTTCATTCGACCTTCTTCTTCTCCAGCCGGCGCAGGCTTCTTTTTTGTAAAAAAGAAAGATGGTGGTCTGCGGCCGTGCATCGACTACAGAGGTTTGAACGACATTACCATCAAGAACCGTTATCCTTTACCCCTGATTACTGAACTCTTTGACAGAGTTAGCGGAGCTACCATCTTTACAAAGCTGGACTTGAGAGGTGCATACAATCTCATCCGGATCCGTGAGGGTGACGAGTGGAAGACCGCCTTTAACACCCGTGACGGACATTATGAGTACCTCGTCATGCCCTTCGGATTGAGCAATGCTCCAGCTGTCTTCCAGCATTTTGTCAATGAGATCTTCAGAGACATTCTATACCGTCATGTCGTGGTCTATCTAGACGATATCCTCATTTTTGCCAACGATTTAGAGGAACATCGTTTTTGGGTTAAAGAGGTTCTGTCCCGTCTCCGTGTCAATCATCTCTATTGCAAATTAGAGAAATGCGTCTTTGAAGTCAAGTCCATTCCGTTTCTAGGGTACATTGTGTCCGGTTCCGGACTAGAGATGGATCCTGAGAAACTACAAGCAATCCAAAATTGGCCGATACCCTTAACCCTCAAAGGGGTCCAGAGGTTCTTGGGGTTCGCCAACTATTACCGAAAGTTTATACGAGACTTTTCCACCATTGTGGCGCCTATTACTGCTTTCACTAAGAAGGGTGCTAACCCGTCCAAGTGGTCTGAAGAAGCCATGCAAGCATTTCATCTTTTAAAACAAAGGTTCATCTCTGCGCCTGTTCTGAAACAGCCTGACATCGACTCTCCTTTCATCTTAGAGGTGGATGCCTCCTCCGTTGGAGTAGGAGCGGTGTTATCTCAGAGGGCTAAAGATGGCCATTTACACCCTTGCAGTTTCTTCTCCCGGAAGTTCTCCCCAGCTGAGCGCAACTATGCCATTGGCGACCAGGAGTTGCTAGCCATCAAGCTCGCTCTAGAAGAGTGGAGGTATCTGTTGGAGGGAGCTTCTCATTCAATCACCATACTTACAGACCACAAGAACCTTTTATATCTGAAAGGCGCACAATGTCTCAAGCCTCGTCAGGCCAGATGGGCACTTTTCTTTTTCAGGTTCGACTTTAAACTCCAGTTCTGTCCGGGCTCTCAGAATCGCAAGGCCGATGCCCTTTCCCGCTCATGGGAGCAAGAAAATGAGTCAGAGTCTTCAGACAAGCATCCTATTATAAATCCGTTGGCATTCTCCACGGTAGGGATGGACTCTACGCCCCCATCAGGGAAAAGTTTTGTGAAACCGATGCTAAGGAAGAAGCTCATGCATTGGGCCCATGCTTCCCGTTTTGCCGGACATACAGGTATCCAAAAAACCCTGGAGTTTATCTCTAGGTCCTATTGGTGGCCAACTCTGAAAAAGGACGTCTTGGAGTTTATTGCGTCTTGCCCAAAGTGTGCTCAACATAAGGTATCCCGCCAGTCGCCTGCGGGGCAACTGGTTCCACTATCTGTTCCCTGTCGACCTTGGACCCATTTGTCGATGGATTTTATTACAGATTTACCCATGTGCAACAAGTTCAATACCATCTGGGTGGTTAGTTGACCGGTTCACCAAGATGGCACACTTCATTCCTCTCACCGGTCTTCCGTCAGCTTCCAAGTTGGCTCAAGTATTCATACAAGAGATCTTCCGACTCCACGGTCTTCCTGAAGAAATTATCTCAGATCGAGGAGTTCAATTCACAGCCAAATTCTGGCGGAGTTTATGTCAAGTCCTTCAAGTCAAGCTAAAGTTTTCCACGGCTTACCATCCTCAGACCAATGGTCAAACCGAGAGGGTGAATCAGGACTTGGAGGCCTTCCTCCGCATCTATGTGTCCTCCTCTCAAGATGACTGGGTTCAATTACTTCCCTGGGCCGAGTTCTGTCATAACAACCAGTATCATTCTTCATCTGCTTCAACACCATTCTTCACTAACTTTGGATTCCACCCTAAAGTCCCTGAGTTCCAACCGCTTCCAGCAACTTCTGTTCCCGCAGTGGATATCACCTTGCATCAGTTTGCCAATATCTGGAAGAGCGTACGATCAGCTCTGCTCAAGGCATCGTTCAGGTACAAGAAGTTTGCGGATAAGAAGCGTCGAGCAGTTCCTGCTCTCAAGGTGGGTGATCGGGTATGGTTATCCACGAAGAATCTGAGGTTAAGAGTTCCCAGTATGAAGTTTGCACCTCGCTATATCGGTCCTTTCAAGATTGAACAAGTCATCAATCCTGTTGCTTACAGACTTCAGTTGCCTCCCTTCTTAAAAATACCCAGGACATTCCATGTTTCCCTGTTGAAACCGCTGATCTTGAATCGGTTTCATTCCTCACTTCCTCCAACTCCGAAAGTCCAAACTCAACGAGGCGTTGAGTATGAAGTGGCCAAGATCCTGGACTCACGTCACCGTTACGGTCAACTACAGTATCTTATTGACTGGAAGGGTTACGGCCCTGAGGAACGTTCATGGACCAATGCTTCTGATGTCCATGCTCCTGCCTTGGTCCGGAGATTCCATTCCAAGTTTCCTCAAAAGCCAAAGAAGTGTCCTGGGGCCACTCCTAAAGGGGGGGGTGCTGTCACGATCCGGGTATCTGGACGCCATTTCTTACCCATCAGATGCCTCCTAAGGCTGGCTCAGCGCTCCAGGACCGGATCCCATCTGTTATCCTAATGTTCACATTCCTGCATCCTCTCCAGTCTCTCTGAGACGCTGTCACAGTAACGCCTTATTACATCTGGCATGGCGTCTCCCGCGGCCTCCGCCGCCGTCCCTGAGCTTCTGCATGCAGAGTGTCAGAGTGGCGATTACGTCAGCCGCGGCCTCCGCTGTGTCCGCGTGGTTGGATGTGCACTTGTCAGCCTGGCGTCTCCTGTCTCCAGTGGCCGGCGCCGCCATTACTGTTTTCATTACCACATGGATTACAAACCAAACTTCCCTCCAAGTGTCTGCATGGGCGCAGCCATCTTGGATTCTGTCAGCTGATCATTTCCTCCAATCTGTTGTCAGTATTGTTAATCTGCATAATTGCCTAGCCAATCCCTTCCTTGCTGCAGGTATAAATACACTGTGCCTGAGCAAGGAAGGCGTCAGTGCTTTGGTTGTCAAACCTAGTTCCTGTTTGTCTCTCTCCTGTGATTGTCTTCCAGGTTCCAGCTCCTGTCTCAAGACTTCCACCATAGAGACCCGCACCAGCATTCCACCTGCGGTGTAGCCTGACTCTCCAATCCATTGTGGATTCATCTGTTTCCAGCTACAACATTACCTGCTTCCAGCTCAGCTTCCAGCAGAGTACAGCTTCTCTTAAAGGGCCGGTGTCCTTTCTACACTTTACCACTCTCCACCGGTATTATTATTTCTCCGCTCTCAAGTCCTACATTTCAGTTCATATTTCATCGCTCCCAAGTTCATTTATTATTTAACTGGTTCCAGCCAGTATCCACTCCGTGCTAACAACAGTCTGGTTCCAGCCAGTATCCACAGCAGCTGTTTTATCTTCAGCAACCCAGCTTTTCCTGGAACACCAGCTGGCACAATCCTGGGTTATCTCCATTGCTACAGTCGGGCCTGGTAAGGACTTTCCATCTAGAAGATCATAAGAACTATCTCACACTACCAGTGCCCTGTGGCTCCTGCCATCCTGTAGTACCCAGGAACTGTATTTATTCTTTGCTGACTTTTACGTTTTCTTTTACTGCTGCTGTGTTGCGGAGTTGTCATAATAAACATCATTGACTTTTATCCAAGTTGTCGTGGTCACGCCTTCGGGCAGTTATTATTCATGTTACTTACATGTCCAGGGGTCTGATACAACCTCCCAGGTTCCGGTACATCTCAGCCCCTACAACTGAGGCTGCCTCCCGTCAGCTCAGGCCCTCAGTTGTGACAGCTGGGACATCATGTGCATGCTGGAACCCTGAAGCTGCAGCCTGAGCTAATCACATGCACTACGACTCATGTAGTGTACACGTTAAAATGCCCGTGTGGACCCAGAGACAGTTTTGAGAAAGAATGGCGGGACATCGGGAGAGCCATAAAACAAGCATTGGAGAAAAGTTCTAGTGACCAGCCTGTAGCACGACACTACTTACAGGCCCGCCACAGCATAGCAAGCATCAGGGCTATGATCATAGACCATGTACCTGCCTCGCAGAGAGGTGGCAGTAGGGGTAAGATCTTGCTTCAAAGGGAAAGTAGGTGGATATTCACATTGAAGACCCTTTCCCGGGGGGGCCTTAACCAATATCTGGGACTACAGTATTTTTTGTAATGTGGACACAGACATCCAAAACTCAGTTAAAGCTTGTATCCCCTTCTTCTCAAGTTTCTTAACATCATGATGTACACCAGTCTGCTTCCTCTTATAAATGTATATGTAATTGTTATTTTTTAGGAAGTTATCCCCATTCCAGCTGACTTTGCTTCTATTGCCAGTATTCAGATATGATATTTGAATCTGTAAGTTTGTACATTTAGGTGCAGGTATGTTATTTGTATACGATTATGTCCATCACTTTCACCATGGTGATTTTTTTAATGTTGTGTTTTAGAGTGTTATCTAGCAGCACATTTGCACTACTGCATGTTGCTGCGTGTCCGTTGCCGCCGACTGACGTCATCTTCCAGAGTCTCCAGGTTAGAGAGTACGGGGATGGCGGAGGTTGAAGGTGCAGGACAGGTGAGCATAATTTGATTGCTAATGCTTCAGGTGTCCTAGTTGCTATTTAAGTGTTGTATTTAATTTGCTATTTGTGAATGCTTTGTCCCTGATGACGGGGTTATACTCCGAAATGCTGTAGGATGGATTAAAGGATATATCAGTAAACCAGCTTAAGTAGTTTGTTTGAGTGCCCTATACTGGCTCAACTAGGACTCTAAACTTTAGCAAAGCGAATTTTGAAAAGATGAGGGTATTTTTCAGGGATATTGAATGGGAAGGTTTGTTTTTAGGAAAAAATACTACAGAGAAATGTACTAAAATTCCTGCTAGCTAAAAATACTCTCAAATTTATTCCTGCGAGCAGCAAAAAAAGGAATAAAAATCATAAACCGATGTGGCTTAACAAAAAGATAAAGAAACTTATGAGCAAGAAAAGGCGAGCATTTAAAAAATACAAATCTGACGGGGAAGCAGAGACATTTCAGCACTATAAGGAATGTAACAAAATATGCAAAAAGGAAATAAGAGCGGCTAAAGTAGAAACTGAAAAACTAGTAGCAAAGGAAAGCAAAGCGAATCCCAAAAAATTCTTTAAATACATTAATAGCAAGAGATTAAAGAAGGAGAGTATAGGCCCTTTAAAAGACAAGTTGGGAGTCTTAAGCAAAAATGATAATGACATAGCGGACACACTAAATGAGTTTTTTTTCAACAGTATTTACTAGATTTTACAATTCAGGGACTAACACATAATCTCAATAATGAGAATATCCCACTGATAGGTACTTATTTAAGCGAGGAAGTAGTCTGTGACCGATTAAAACATTTAAAGATAGGGCTGAACGGATCGGCTGCTTTTAACAGAGAGCTCTCCGTTCACCTCACCAATATAGCTCCTCATACCGGCTATACTTGGTCCAGGGGCCCCATTTCCACATCTACGGGGCGTGGAGATAATAGGGAGCAAAGAGGTGCTCTCCCCGGCTCGCTCCCCTCCTCCTCTGAGCCCACCGAAAGCGGCACACGATTAGTGCCCGGCACAGCGGCGGCCATTTTGGGACTCGCGACCATCCGAGTCCGGCCCGCTGAAGGATCCCAGAGCAACCAGCAAGTGCTCCGGAGAGACGGACTGGTGACGTCTCCCCTCACTACCCCTCGCGGCAGCCGCCGCTCGAGCTCCGGTCTCCCTCACCACACCGCGGACCTCGGCCGAGGCCCGCGATCCCCTTCCTGGGAACACCCCTGATCCACTCCACATTCCACCTGAGCCAGTCCTGGTGCAGCTGAAGGGGACTACGCAGCCAGCCAGCATTACAGAGCCACTGGAGAGTCTGACTGACGGCATTCTCCTCCATATCCCCGCTGAGACTGCAGCACCCTGACTGAGGATACCCGGAGGTTTGAGGCCTGTAACACCCCACTCCCAGCAGCTTCTGGCAAACTACAGGTGTGCGGCGCAACCACATCCCCCCGACCCGAAACCACAAGGAAGTGAACCGTCACCCCACGCTGTGGGTCCCACAGGTACCGCGCTGGTCGCTGCCTGAAGCCCACGGCAACGACAGGTGAGCCTTATATTTTGACCCCAAACACGCCTGACAAAATAAACCTACACACAGGGCCCTGCTGACCCCCTTGCCCTCTCTCACCCCCCTGCTGCCTCGTATCCTGAAGTTTCACTGACCATTCTATACCTTCTGCAACGTCTGAATCGTGTTCACACGACAATACATCCTATAGCTCTCATTGCACCTAGCCTGAAGACAAATTTATTGTCATGGAAAAGTACGTGGCCAAAACGCTCCGTGCAAATAAAAACTCTCAAAATAAAAACAAACCGGCACCCAAAGAGCAAAGCCCACTCCAACAGAGGTCACCCTCCTCGCCGGGTGAAAGAGATGCAGCCGTACAGAGGGCCAGGGAGATTACGGAAATCATATCACCCTTGTTTGACGCGAAACTGGCACCCTTTTTAGAGGCCATCAACTCAGCTGCGGCCCAAATAACACAACACACTCAACGATTAACAGAGGCTGAGGATCGTATCTCTACATTGGAAGATGACCAACATGCGATCCAATCACAATTACAAGCACACGATAACACGCTAACAGCCATGAACGATAAAATTGAAGATTTGGAAAATCGCAACCGTCGGAACAATTTGCGTCTTGTTGGGCTTCCGGAGACGGTCAGGCAAAAGGATTTGATGGACTTAGTCACCCGCTGGCTCCCCTCAACCTTAGATCTCCCTTCCTCACCGACCTCATACCTAGTGGAACGAGTTCACCGCATCGGCCCCGAAAGGCAGCCCTCCCAATCTGCTCAATCACGTCCTAGACCGGTAATTTTCAAACTGCTAAATTACCTGGACAAGGTGAAAATTATGGAACTGTACCGCAAGAGTTCCGGTCTCTGCTATGAGGGCTCCAAGATCCTCCTCTTCCAGGACTTCTCCTTCCAGGTCTCCTCGCAGCTAAGGGAATTCTCCCCAATATGCAAGGAACTATTCTCTCTGAACATTAGATTTGCACTCCTATACCCCGCAAAATTGAGAATCTTCCACGCAGGAAAACCAAATTATTTTGATTCCCCAGAAACTGCACGGAACTTTCTCAAATCGCTTGACACTCATGGATCAAACTCCTGTATGGATGACGCGGACTGAGTGTCCTGGAATGACAAGTATCCTTTTGTTATAAATAATCTTCTATATTTTTCTAATGGCTAACACACTACTAAATTTATACAGTCGATTAGTCTGGTTACAGATAAATGTGTTGCTTTCATGTATGATGTTGGGACAGGGGCGGGGGGAGATTGCTTATCCACCCTCTCTGTCTATGCCTACCTTTTTCCCTTTTTCTAATCTTTTCACAGTTTCAGTTACATACAGATGGTTCCTAGAACCATCCTCTTGGGTTCAGATATTTCAAAAATGTTTTGACCGATGGCTTACATTGTTTTTGTTATCACAGTTTATATTTATCACAGTGCATCATTGTTATCTAAATGCTCCCCCACATGCTGCCATATTACACTCCTTTCGTCCTACCTCCGCTCGCTGGGACGGGGGGTTGGGCCTTTGCTTGTGGCTTCTCTCTCCAGGTTCCATTAGACTGGGTATTGGATAATGACAGACTCACGAGCAGCTGAGACATCTGTAGATGGCTCAAAGACATCACTCAAGTTAGTCTCATGGAACGTGGAGGGCCTGAACACACCGATTAAGAGGAAGAAAATCCTAAATCATCTTAAAAAATTCCACCCAGATGTGGTGTTTCTACAGGAGACGCACTGGCGTATTTCAGATCCAAATAAATTGAGAGATGCTTAGGTTGGTGATTTTAGAAGCGCCTCATACAGCACCAAGACACGAGGGGTTCTAATACTCTTTCGTAAATCATTACACTATGAAATAAGGGAGGAGTGGATAGACCCGGAAGGTCGATTCTTATTGTTGAAGATGGATATTGAAGGTGAACGATTTACCTTAGCATGTATCTACGCCCCTACGGGGTCAAACACATCCTTCTTCTCAAACATATTTGTTAACCTACAGGGTTGGATTGAGGGCTCATTGATTTTGGGAGGAGACCTTAATATAGTCCTGGACCCTCAGTTAGATGTATCAGGAAGTCTAAAACAGTCAGGTTCCAGTAGGTCAATACCACCCACACTTTCATTGATGCTAGATTCCCTACAACTTCTTGATCCCTGGAGGTTCACACACCCCGACGCCAGGGAATACTCCTTCTTCTCTCACCCGCACAAAACATTCTCTAGATTAGATTATTGGCTGGTATCGGCCTCCCTAATACACAGGGTAGAAGATTCAACCATAGCTAATATCCTACTATCTGATCACGCCCCTATCTCCTTAACAATCACTTTGGCCACACCTCGCACAATCTCTTACAATTGGCGCTTCCCAGAATACTTAGCCACCTCAGAAGACTTCAAGCTCTACCTGTCTCAGTCCTTCTTAAACTATGCACAAGACAATGCAACACACACAAATGACATGAATCTTTTCTGGCAAGCTTCTAAACCTGTTCTCAGAGGCCAAATACTGTCTTATGTTGCCACAAAGAAAAAACGCCTTAAGGAAAGGATGTCCGCAGCTTCCCTTCAGGTAACCACCACATACTCAAGATTATTGGCCGACCCCACTGAAACCAATAGGCTACAATACAAAGACGCCAAATTAGTTCATGACACTCTATGCACAGAACAAGCCAAGCTATTCCTCTCTTTCCAAACTAATAAATACTTCCGCTGGGGCAACAGGCCAGGAAAATTACTAGCTAACATGGTAAGGACCCAAAGCACTCCCAAACACATCCCCTCAATTCGAGACAGCCACACTAAGCCTTCACTGACCCAAGAAGCAATTAGTAATACTTTCCTGAAATTCTTTGAAAATCTTTACACAGCACCCCCTGACCAGCCCGAGATAGGAGAGGACTTCTTAATACGAGCTGACCTCCCTACTCTTAGTGACGCCGATAAAACATGTCTCACCGCCCCCATTACAGATGAGGAACTGGAATTAGCCATAAAATCCCTCCCCAATGGGAAATCTCCAGGCCCAGACGGCCTGTCAGCAGCCTATTATAAAACACTCCTTCCACACATCAAAAAACATCTAGGGGTCCTCTATAACTCAATTCTGACTCGAGGTCCGGCTCCGCCCGACTTCAACACAGCCAGAATCATTGTTTTACCCAAACCAAACAAAGATCATACTCTGGTCTCGTCTTACAGACCCATCTCGCTACTGAACCAAGACTTTAAAATTTTTACAAAGATCCTCGCCTCCCGCCTCCAACTGATACTGCCCACACTACTCCACCCTGCACAGACAGGATTTCTACGTAATAAACACTCTGTGATCAATGTCCGATCTTTACTAGCGGCCATGATCAAATCCCACGAATCACGGGAGATGGGAAACATAATCCTCAGCTGTGACGCAGACAAGGCCTTTGACAGAGTATCTTGGGCTCATATCAATAGGATACTTAGGCACCAGAACTTTGATCCCGCCTTTTCACATGTTTTTCAAGCACTATACCAAAACCCCCAAGCCTTCTTGACAATCAACGCCCATAACTCCAAACGTTTCACACTACAACGCGGGACCAGACAAGGCTGTCCTCTATCCCCTCTCTTATTTAACCTAGCAATGGACCCCCTCCTCAGACACTTTTTAAAAGAAAAAAAATGGAGAGGTATTAAACTAGCCAACCAGGAACTTAAATTTTCAGCATTTGCGGATGACATATTACTCTATGTTAGCAATCCTCATGAGGCCATGCCACATTTGCTCAACATACTTAACTCTTTTGAAGCAGTATCAGGATTCAAAATTAATTATTCAAAGACAGAAGCATTAGCCTTCTTCCCTGCAGCCAAATTGGGGTGGGGTGACACCTTTCCATTCCAATGGGCAAGGAATAACCGTCTCACTTACCTGGGCATTATAATCCCAGATCACCCTTCCAAATTATATTCCCTTAATTTTCTCCCACTCCTTGCCAGGACCTACGCAGATTTCACCAGATGGGCTCATCTTCCGCTAACATACACAGGCAGAGGTCACTTGTATAAGATGATCAGCTTCCCACGCCTCTTATATGTGTTACAAATGCTCCCGATGATCCCAAATAAAAGCACATTTGTTCAACTAGACAAAGCGCTGACTAAATTTATCTGGGCGGGTAAACGCCCACGGTTTTCCCTGTTCAAATTGCGACAACCGAGATCACTCGGTGGTCTAAACTTGCCATGCCTTCGTGCATACGCATTAGCAGCAAATTACAGAATTGCCCTGGACTGGGTTAGTGGACAAAACAAATACACCAACGCACAATTAGAACAATCTTTTATACCCACCTGGAACCTGACGTCCCTGCTGCACACCTCCCCGAATACCATGCCTGACCACATAAAAGACAATGTGCTTATCTCTTCTGCCTGTGCTGCTTGGCGGCAGATCCGCTCTCAATTAAAGCTCTCAAATCAGACATCACTCTTTACACCACTCTGGGGCAACCCTGATTTTAAGCCACATGTCACCTCTCCGATATTCCGTAATTGGCACGAGGGGGGACTGAAATATATATATCACTTCTTAGATACCCAAAATTTAACACTACTCACGCATTAGCAGATCATAGAACGTTTCCCGAACCTATCCATACCGCTATTCCCCTTCCTCCAAGCGAGCAGCTTTGTAAGAAAATTATTATCCCTTCTATCCTCCCAAGATATTTCTAACGCTTTAGACAGACCTGCTCGACTTGACCCGAAAGGACATTTCTCAATAGCATTTATACACACACACTCCCGCCCATTACTAAATATAGACTCTGGCACGGTGGGCTTACTGAAATGGACAAGGGATTTCCCGGACCTTACACTAAGAGCTATTCTGGACGCCAACAGCTACCTAGATAAGACACTGGGCTCAGTCACATACACAGAGACGCACCAGAAAATATTACACAGAGCATACGTCACTCCTAGATTGAGATTTCTTATAGGAACTGCCCCTTCATCCCGCTGTTTCAAGTGCACTTCTTTGGAAGCAGGTATAGTTCATTGCCTCTGGTCATGCCCTAAAGTACAGGTCTTATGGCAGGCACTCCAATCATATATAACTGCAGAGCTGAAAATACAATTCACCATAACTGAAACCTGGGCGTTCTGGGGCATTTACCCATCTTCCCCACCCAACACGCTAACCAAAGGTAATCGCATCTTATTAATCAAACTGGCCGCTGCAACAAAGAAAACGATCCTCTCTCAATGGGTCTCCACCGACCCAATCCCTATCTCACTGCTACATCCTAAAATCTCCCATCTCTTCCAATTAGATTGGACCAACACTACACTACAGAAAGACAAGCTAACTGAAAAACACTTCCAAACTTGGTTGCCATATGTTATAACCCTACCTCCACTGGTAAAGGCCGCTCTGCGACAATGTTTTCAAGATACCAGATGGTATTTACTGGAGACTCTTAACTCTACTGCTCCTTTCTGACTTTGGTCTTCACCTACATAACTGTCTTTACATAATTTCTACATGATCTGATATGGCTTCATGGCCCCATGTTTATTTTTACATAATTGATTGTTCTAAATATATGACTAGTGATGTTAAAATATGGTGGAGTATCAAAATCTATATGTATCGCCAAGCTGTTTTGCACTGAATACATTTGTTATTTGTTACTATATTCTGTAAACATCTGTCAATAAAAATTATTTGAAGAAAAAAAAAAAAAAACATTTAAAGATTAATAAGTCACCGAGTCCTGATGGTATTCACCCAAGGGTTCTAATGGAGCTTCACTCTGAACTTGCAAAACCGCTATTTTTGATCTTTAAGGATTCAGTAATATCAGGTATGGTTCCCAAAGACTGGCGTATAGCGGAAGTAGTGCCTATATTCAAAAAGGGAAGTAAAGCTGAACCAGGTAATTATAGACCAGTTAGTCTTACATCTATAGTGGGGAAAGTATTGGAAGGTATTCTAAGAGATAGTGTTCAGAAGTTCCTTGAAGTCAATAAGGTCATTAAAAGGAATCAACGTGGGTTTATGAAGGACAGATCCTGTCAAACCAACTTACTTGGCTTTTATGAAACAGTAAGCGCAAACCTAGATCAGGGTAAAGAGGTGGATGTAATCTTTTTAGATTTTGCCAAAGCATTCGACACTGTACCACACATGAGACTTATCTACAAGCTACAAGAAACAGGGCTAGGAAGCACAATATGCACTTGGGTCAAAAACTGGTTAGATAATAGGGATCAGCGCATCGTGGTTAATGGATCTTTTTCAAATTGGACTGAAGTGCTAAGTGGTGTGCCGCAAGGCTCAGTATTAGGACCGCTATTGTTCAATATTTTCATTAACGACCTAACAGAAGATCTAGAGAGCATGGTGTCAATTTTTGCAGATGATACCAAATTGAGTAAAGTTATAAATGCGGAGGGGGATGCTGAGTTGCTTCAAAATGACTTAGTTAAATTAGAAGCTTGGGCAGCGAAATGGAGAATGCGCTTCAATACAGACAAGTGTAAGGTAATGCACTGTGGTAAAAGAACAAAAATAACACCTACCTACTAAATGGGGTAAATTAGGGGATTCTGTACTGGAAAAGGACTTAGGTGTCCTCACAGATAGCAAACTAAGCAGTTATACCCAAAGTAGGACTGCAGCAAAGAAGGCTAATAAGATATTAGCATGCATAAAACGGGGAATTGATGCTAGGGACGAGAGTATTATACTCCCGTTATATAAATCACTTGTGAGACCACACCTTGAATACTGTGTACAATTCTGGGCACCTTACAACAAACATGATATCCTGGAGCTAGAAAAGGTTCAGAGGCGGGCGACCAAACTTATTAAGGGTATGGAGAAGCTGGAATACGAGGAATGACTAGGCATGTTTACACTGGAAAAGAGGAGATTAGGAGGAGACATGATCAACATTTACAAATGTATAAGGGGACAATATACAGATCTTGCGCAGGACCTGTTTTTGGTAAGATCAACACAGAGAACTTGTGGACACTCGCTCAGGTTAGAGGAGAGGAGATTCTGCACAATGAGGCGTAAAAGCTTTTTTACGGTAAGGATGATACGTGTTTGGAATTCCCTGCCTGAGGGAGTTGTAATGGCCGACTCAGTCAACACCTTTAAGAATGGGTTAGATAAATTGCTAATGGATAAGGATATCCTGGGTTACGGGGCATAGTCACGCACTATGGTTATTATAAAAAAGTGGGGTAAAACGTAACGGCAGTCATCAACTTCAGTCAAAATTTTATACAAAATAATCGTGCATAGGAGACCACAAATAGGTTGAACTCGATGGACAATTGTCTTTTTTCAACCTTAGATACTATGTAACTATGTAAGTCTGTTTGAGTGCCGCCGGATTTTCTCACTCTACATGGGGTTGGTTTTCCAAACTCATGGAGGGCACCGCAGCAGGTCACATTGTTCAATCCTGACTGCCTGGTGACTGTTTTCGCGCACACACACACACACACACACACACACACATATATAAACAAAAGAAAGTGGCACGCCAGTGGTCTGGTACAAATGGTGAAATATATTGGCAAACAATGTAGATACCAACGTTTCGAGGGTAACACAGCCTCTGTCAAGGTGAACAATATAACGAGATTTATGGTAAGTACTTACCGTTGTTAAATCTATTTCTGCGAGGTACACTAGGCTCCACAAGGATTAACATCGGGGTGTAGAGTAGGATCTTCATCTGAGGCACCAACAGGCTCAAAGCTTTGACCTTCTTCCCAAGATGCATAGCGCTGCCTCCTATATCACCCCGCCTCCGTGCACAGGAGCTCAGTTTCGTTAACCAGCCCAATGCAATAGCAGGAACCAGAGATGACAACCGCTCGTAGCTAAATACACCACACACTCACCACAGGAGAGGGTGTCAGTGGCTATGCCAATACCAACCCAAAGAAGCTAAGTGCGTCAGGGTGGGCGCCTTGTGGAGCCCAGTGTACCTCGCAGAAAGAGATTTAACAACGGTAAGTTCTTACCATAAATCTCATTTTCTGCTGCAGGGTACACTGGGCTCCACAAGGATTAACATTGGGGATGTCCTAAAGCAGTTCCTTATGGGCGGGGACGCACTGTAGCGGGCACAAGAACCCGGCGTCCAAAGGAAGCATCCTGGGAAGCGGTGGTATCGAAGGCATAGAACCTTATAAACGTGTTCCCTGAGGACCACGTTGCCGCCTTGCACAATCATTCAAGGGTCGCACCACGGTGCGCCGCCAAAGAAGGTCCAATTGACCGAGAAGAATGGGCTTTAATGGTAGCAGGAACCAGATGACCAGCCTGTACAGAAGCATGTGCAATCACCATTCTAATCCATCTGGCCAGAGTCTGCCTAGAAGCAGGCCAGCCACGTTTGTGAAAACCAAACAATACAAAAAAAGAATCAGATTTCAGAACGGAGGAAGTTCTCTTCACATAGATATGGAGAGCCCGTACCACATCCAAAGACCGCTCTTTGGTAGACAACTCAGGAGAATTAAAGGCCAGAACCACAATCTCCTGGTTAAGGTGGAAGGAAGACACCACCTTAGGTAAATAACCTGTCCGCGTTCTAAGAACCGCCCGGTCACGGTGAAAAATCAAATAGGGGGACTTACAGGATAAGGCACCCAAGTCCGAGACCCTTCTAGCTGAATCAATCGCCAGCAAGAAGAAAACCTTAAGGGAAAGCCACTTAAGGTCAGCAGATGCAAGAGGTTCGAATAGAGACTCTTGTAAGGCCTCTAAAACCACCAAGTCCCAAGGGGCCACAGGTGGCACATAAGGAGGCTGAAACCGCAACACACCCTAAGTGAATGTATGGACATCAGGTAGGGTAGCAATTTTTCTCTGAAACCAAACCGACAAGGCAGAAATGTTAACCTTGAGGGAGGCCAGATGCAGGCCTAAGTCCAGGCCCTGTTGTAGAAAGGCCAACAGTTTGGCCGCACTAAACTTGAAAACGTCATGATTGTGAGACGCACACCAAGTAAAGTAAGCATTCCAGACCCAATGGTAGATCTGAGCAGAAGCCAGCTTACAGGCCTTCAACATAAGTTGAACGACCGCCCCAGAAACACCCTTGGCCCTTAGGACGGAAGCCTCAAGGGCCATGCCGTCAAAGCCAGATGGGCTAAATCCTGGTAAACACAAAGGCCCTGAACGAGGAGGTCTGGTCATTGTGGAAGTAGAAGGGGACGATCCCATAAGAGACCCAGTAGATCGGAGAACCAGTGCCGTCTGGGCCACGCTGGAGCGACCAGAAGCAGGTTTCCCCCTTCTTGCTTGAACTTCCATATTACTCTGGGCAGGAGTGACACTGGAGGGAACACGTACGGTAGCTGAAAGTTCCATAGAATCGCCAGAGCGTCCACGAACGCAGCTTGAGGATCCCTTATCCTTGCTCCGAAGACCAGAACCTTGTGATTGTGTCGAGACAAGATCAGATCCACATCTGGAAGGCCCCACGTGTCCACGAGAAGTTTAAACACCTCCGGATGGAGGCTCCACTCTCCTGCGTGTACGTCCTAACAACTGAGATAGTCCGCTTCCCAGTTCAGGACGCCCGGAATGAACACTGCGGATATGGCCGGCAGATGGCGTTCTGCCCACTGAAGAATCCTTGATACTTCCTTCATTGCCATGCGGCCTCGAGTGCCGTCTTGATGATTGATGTATGCCACCGTGGTGGCGTTGTCCGATTGTACTTACACATGTCTGTTCTGTATGAGATGCTGGTCCATTGTCAACGCACTGAACACTGCCCGCAGTTACAGAATATTTATTCAGAAGTAGAGACTCCTCGTTGGTCCACCGACTCTGAAGAGAGTGTTGTTTCAACACCGCGCCCCAACCTCTCAGACTGGCATCCGTTGTCAGAAGGACCCAGTCGGATATCCAAAAGGGATGGCCCCTGCTCAATTGTTGGTCCTGCAGCCACCAGCTCAGTGACAGTCGGACCTCCGGAGACAATGAGATCATGTGAGATCTTATCCGGTGAGGCAGGCCATCCCACTTGGTCAGAATCAACTTCTGCAGAGGGCGAGAGTGGAACTGAGCATACTCCACCATGTCGAAAGCCGACACCATGAGACATAGCACTTGCATTGCCGAATGTATCGACACTCGCGGACGAGATAGGAAGCATCGAATCCTGTCCTGAAGCTTCAGGACTTTCTTCTGAGACAGGGACAACCGTTGGTTGTGAGTGTCCAATACCGCTCCCAGGTGTAACATGCTCCGAGCAGGAACCAGGGAAGATTTCTTCCAGTTGATCAGCCACCCGTGCGCTGTCATGCACTGGACTGTCAGATCGAGATGACACAGGAGAAGTTCTGGTGAATTTGCCAGGATCAACAAATCGTCCAAGTATGGTAGAATCCTTACCCCTTGATGGCGGAGTGTAGCCGACATGACCGCCATTACTCTGGTGAAAACTCAGGGAGCCGTTGTCAAACCAAAGGGTAACGCCCAAAATTGGTAATGAAGGTTGCCCACCGCAAGCCGCAGGTACTGTTGATGAGATACTGCAATAGGGATATGCAGGTAGGCATCCTGTATGTCTAGGCAGACCAAGTAGTCCCCAGGTTCCATGGGCAAAACAATAGAGCGCAGAGTTTCCATACAAAACTTGGAGACCCACACATGCTTGTTCAAGGACTTCAGATTGAGAATGGTCCGCGAGGATCCATTCAGTTTCGGGACTAGAAACAGCGGTGAATAGTACCCCTTGCCTCTCTGAGCCAGAGGCACCTGTACCACCACTCCTGTGATCAGGAGGGAATGTACCACCGAGTGCAACATGTTTGCTTTTGCCGGATCCAGAGGCACATCTGTCAGGCAAAATCGATGAGGGGGACGATTCTTGAAGGGTACAGCGTAACCTTGAGTGATGACTTCCCTTACCCAGGCATCGGAAGTGGTCTTCAACCATTCCTGGGAAAAACCTAGAAGTCGCCCCTCCAGAGGGAGATCCGCCCCGTCATGCGGCAGGCTTGTCAGTTTTGGAAGCAGGCTGACGGGCAGCCCAGGCCCGCTTCGGTCTGGGCTTGGCAGGTCTGGAAGCACGAGCTTGATTTGGGTACGCCTGACCTTTTGCTTTACCTGGAGGACGAAAGGGCCGGGGGAAAGTACTTTTAGCCTTCTGCGTGGAAGGAGCCGTACTAGGTAGGCAAGTTGTTATAGCAGTAGCCAGATCAGCCATAATCTTATTGAGGTCTTCTCCATGGAGAATGTCTCCCTTGAAAGAAAGCACCTCCAGGGTTTTCTTGGAATCCATATCCACCGACCAGGATCTCAACCAAAGGGTACGTCTAGCCAAGACGGACGTAATAGTAGCTTGGCTGCCAGCACCCCGCCTCCTTAAGGTACAGAGAAGCCGTGGTAATATATGAGAGACATTGTCGAGCATGCTCAGATGCGTTGGAAGGCAGCTCCGCCTCTAGCACCTGAGCCCACGCCTCAACAGCTTCAGCAGCCCAAGTTGCTGCAATGGTTGACCTAAGCATAGCCCCCGTTAGGGTGTAAACCGCTTTCAAACAACCCTCCACACGTCTACCTGTCAGTTCCTTCAGAGAGGTGACGGTAATTACTGGCAGAGCAGAGGAAACTACAATGCGCGCCACATTAGAATCTACAGGGGGAGGAGTTTCCCAATTTTTTACATAGCTCCACAGAGAGAGGATAGCAAGCCACCAGTCTCTTATGCGGTGTGTATTCCGGTCCCGGATTATCCCATGAGTCCTGACGTATGTCAGCAAGGTGTTCAGAATAAGGTAAAACTTGTTTATCCACCATCTTACAGTTAATTTGAATTTTAAGAGACCGCCGCAGGCTCAGGATCATCAGACACCTGAAGAATAAGCCTAATAGCATCAAGCAAATCCGGGACATCCACCAATGACTTCCCCTCCCCATCAGAAACATCTGTGTCAATGTCTGTGGGATCAGTATATGCGCCATCCTCGTCGGGTTAACAGCAGGGACCATAAACTGTTGCAGTGGCACAGGTGGTCCCACAGGGGGCGTCAATTTAGTTACGAGCGTGTTTAACAATGTGGAAAATGTAGCCCAAGGTGGGTCTTGTGATGCCCCAAGTGCTACCGACCCACTGGGGGATAAGGAACCCCCTGAACCTAAACTCTCAGCTGCCATATTATACTCCGTTACGTCCGCGGCCTCATTAGCACGCACTGTGGGAGAGGCCCCAGCGTCGTTGCCACGTGAAGCAGACATAGCAGTGTGCACAATAATGGGCAACCTGGTACAAAGTGTAGCAGCACTACAAGAACTCTCAGAACAGAAGCCTAAGATGGCACATACCGGGAGTCCAATAGATATAGAATATATGGTGACTATAACTCACAAGTAAAAATACCCCGTCAGTATATCTTGTGATACAATCCTATATTATTATAGCAAAACCTGAAACACATGGCCCCCTCAGGTATAGCAATATAGGAATAGCACGCTGAGTGAAATACCCTGCAATAAGGCAACCACGCAGCAGCTACATGCACACACACATATATAGTCACAAGTGTACCATGCAGAAATTATGAACCATAAACTGCACTGGACTAGCAATACAAAGTAATACTCAGTATGGCTATTTGTGATAACTATAGATATAACAAACACAGTAAGCACTGGCTGTATATCACAGGGTGTTTGTACCACACAACCCTAAATGTATGCACTCTTTCTTAACTAACACAGTCGCAGTGACAGGTAGAATACTCAAGTGTCCTGTAGGAAGCACAGCACTGGCAATCAGGCGGTTCCACAGAGGAGGATTTGCCCCAGCAATCCCAGGAACAGCAAGGCTCTATCTGTAATGGCTGCTGACCGGGAGTGAGGGAGAAGGAAGCAGCTCCAGGGCGGGAACATTGCATAAATGGTGCCCTGGGCCTGGGGGGAGGGGCCTCAGGTCCGGCTTGCTCCCCCTGCTGGCATCCCCACCGGGTGTGCGATCAGTAAACAAGGGGGGGGGGGGGTTACAACGCCCCCCCTGACCTGTGCCCATGAAGTATATCCCTGGTGGCTAGTGGAACATCAGCCCAGCAATCCGTGTCCACACCAACGCGTGCGCGGCCCGCCTCCTACGGCCGCGCTGGATCGTGGTGCAAAGTGTGGCACAGAAGCCCCTTACCTCCCCCTTGTCAGCGGCCCCACGATCCGGGAAACGGCGGCGTGTGTGTGACTCACATGAAGAGGGAAGAAGCCGGCGACCGCTGCAGTGACCCAGCAATTGCGGCGCGGGAGTATACAGCGCCGCTGGGGGTGATGGAGCTGCACGCAGGAAAGTCTATGAGACTTTGCCTGCCGCAGCCCTGTAAATCTTCATACATTTTGTCTTTCAGTCTGTAAATAAAGCTCTGAAAAGGCTGCCTAGAGCAGCCCCTGTTAAGTGCCTGCATACTGCAAGGCACCAACTTACAAACTGAGCTCCTGTGCACGGAGGCAGGGTGATATAGGAGGCGGCGCTATGCATCTTGGGAAGGTCAAAGCTTTGAGCCTGTTGGTGCCTCGGATCAAGATCCTACTCTACACCCCGATGTTAATCCTTGTGGAGACCAGTGTACCCCGCAGCAGAAATATATATATAGATATATATATATAGAGAGGGAGAGAGAGAAGTTCCTCAATGCGCTCTGTCGATAAGTCGAATGGAAATAGATACAAAGAATATATATACCTGTGGAGCGCTCTTATTTGACAAAATATTCAATTTGTTTTTTTTTTTTTTATATAGATATAAATTGAGGATGACTTTATCTGTACATCCTTTATCTGTACACCCAAATGTTAAAACACACACATTTTTTTATTAAAATGTAAATAACATGATAAAAAACATACATTTCTGTACTCATTCCTTTTATAAAACAATATTGATCATTAAATAAACATATGTTTGTTCAATTTTTGTTCATACAATAAAAACATTAAATTGTGTTATTTTCATCCAACGCATTTCGTCTTATAGCGACTTCTTCGGGGGTGTTTATTTGAGCAACAATAATTTTCTTAATGTAACGCCCAAGTGATTTGGGAAGGTTTTTCCTTCTTAAAAGATAACTCAATAAATGTGGTCATGAGTAAAGCCAATTATTTTACTGGAAACATATTTGGAATGGACTTAATTGAATTCCACAGCTTAACAGGATAGTCTTAATTGGTTTCCACAGCTTAATAACAAATTTGGCTGGATAGGACTATTTATGAAACTCTAAATGCTTATATTAATGTCAATACAGCTTTGATTGCTATCAGACTTTCTTTTCCACCAGCAGTCCTATACGTCTGTATGCATAAGATTCCAATTGTGAAAAAAAAAAAATCGAAAAAAAAATCAGTAAACAAGCTTAAGAAGTCTGTTTGAGTGCCGCCGGATTTTCTCAGTCTACATGGGATTGGTTTTCCAAACTCATGGAGGGCACCGCAGCAGGTTACATTATTCAATCATGACTGCCCGGTGACTGTTTTCGCACACACACACACACACACACACACACACACACACACACACACACACACACACACACACACACACACACACACGTGTATATGTATATATATATATATATATATTTAGTGGTGGGCAACAATTAAAATTTCTAATCGCGATTAATCGCATGATTTTCATAGATTAATCGCGATTAATCGCATTGTTATGCGCAAGATTCAATAATGAATTCAAAAGTAGTGTATTGCGCTCCTGGTTGGCTGCCAGTACTCAAGTTCCTATTGGCTCGCTGGTGGCCAGCAATACACTTGAAATGGCACCGGCGCTGTCACGGTCTCCATGGCTGCCTGCAGCTAACTACTGTATGCACCACACATGTCCCACCAGTGCCAGATATCCCCCAGTGCCAGATAAGCCCCCAGTGCCAGGTATACATGCCCCCCCAGTGACAGATGTTCCCCCAGTGCCAGGTATACATGCCCCTCCAGTGACAGATATACCCCCAGTGACAGGTACACATGTCCTCCCAGTGCCAGATATGCCCCCAGTGCCAGGTACACATGTCCTACCAGTGCCAGATATGCCCCCAGTGCCAGATATCCCCAGGGCCAGATATGCCCCCAGTGCCAGGTAAGCCCATACCTCCCAACTGTCCCGATTTTCGCGGGACAGTCCCGTTTTTTGGGGACTGTCCCGCTGTCCCACCCGCGGGCCGCAGTGTCCCGCGGTGGGGGGGGGGGGGCAGTTGGGAGTCTCTGTCACCCGCTGCCCTGCTTAGCAGAGCAGCGGTGAATAGACGCTGTGCGCATGCGCACAGCGTCTATTCAGTGCAGACAGAGGGAGAGGAGGCATGCCAGCGGCTCACAGAGCGCTGGGCATGCCCCCTCAGTGACGAAAACGGGGGCGTGACTCGCGATCGCGGGTCCTCCCGCGAAACCACGCCCCCTTTTCGTAGGCCACGCCCCCTTTTTGGGAGCGCGCGCGGCGAAGCCGCGCGAGTGTCCCGCTTCCCCGAAGAAGAAAGTTGGGAGGTATGTAAGCCCCCCAGTGCCAGGCATACATGCCCCTCAGGGCCAGATATGCCCCCAGTGCCAGTTATACCCCCCAGTGCCAGGTACACAAGTTCCCCCAGTGCCAGATATGCTCCCAGTGCCAGGTATACATCCCCCCCCCAGTGCCAGATATCTAAGTTCCCGCATACTTGCACTGCTGCCCATTCCTCCCCCCTGCATTCTACAAAACTTACATTTTGAGGGGACCCGGGAGGCAGCAGCAAAGATCGGGACAGGGACAGCTGCCTGCGAACCGCCAGGCAGCCACGGCAAGGAGGAACAGAGCTGCAATGCTATTCTAACTACAATGCCGTCCGTGAGCCAATCGGAGGTCACGGGCTGGCAGCCAATCAGTAGCTGCCAAATGGCAGCTCCTGATTGGCTGCCGGTCCGTGACCTCCGATTGGCTCACGGACGGCATTGTAGTTAGAATAGCGCCGCGGCTTAGCCTCTGTCCTTCCAAGGCAGCTGCCGGTGCGCGTTAAAATAATTGTCGCCCGTTAATTAGCTAATGCGTTAACGCGATATTATCGCGTTAACTTGCCCAGCCCTAATATATATATATATAAAAGAAAGCGGCACCCCAGTGGTCTGGTTCAAATGATGAAATATATTGGCAAACAATGTAGATACCAACGTTTCGAGGCTAACACAGACTCTTTGTCAAGGTGGACACTATAAATATAAAGGACACTTTCACAGAATTTATTTTGGCTCTGGACAATCACCATTCAGGACATTATCCACTACAGAGGTGGGACGCCACCTTTCTGAGTGGCACATCAGCACACCCATCAGCACACCCATTCCAGTGTGCTTTCCTAGTATGCACATTATTTACGGACTTTTATTTACGGACCTACCTGAGTGCCACTGCTTCATCCATAGCAGTGGAACCTTTTTCCCGGAACCCCCACCCACCCACCCACCCTGCACATAGCAGATGAATAAAGTATACAGTGTACTTATACAAAATAAAAACACGGTTTTATTTTAACATCACTGTCTATTGTCAGTATATAATATTGTCAGCATTATACTAGAATTGTCACCACATTTAGTGTGCAGCATATAACAATTAATACGAAGAAAACACACAATTCTCTCAGGCGCACTTGTGAAACTTGCTTTATTACCATTATTGTTTACGTGAAGCTTTGGAGGTACTTCAACAAACAAGTTGCTGCCCATACGAAATATCCATACACACGAGCGCCAGTTATCTGACTATACATATACATATATATATATATATATATATATACATACATACACACACATATATATATATATATATATATATATATACATATATATATACATACACACACACACACAGTGGGGCAAAAAAGTATCTGGACAGCCACCGGTTGTGCAAGTTGACCCACTTATAAAGATGAGAGAGGTCTGTAAGTTTCATCATAGGTACACTTCAACTGTGAGAAACAGAATCTGGAGAAAAAAAACTAGGAAATCACATTGTATGATTTTTAAACAATTTATTTGTATATTCTTGTGGAAAATAAATATTTGGAAAATCAAAAAGCTTAACTCAATACTTTGTAATATAACCTTGGTTGGCAATCACAGAGGTAAAGCGTTTCCTGTAGTTCTTGTATACAAGAACAGAAAAAGACTGCCTTATAGTGGTGCACACTACTAAAAAATATAATTTAACTTTGAATTCGTATTATTAAAAAAAATTGCGAAATATAGGATAAAATATAGAAGCGAAAAGATAGAGTGTTTAAAATATGTGACTTCCTGCACACAGGGTGTCCGCAGACTGTAGAATCTATATGCCGTTATGATATGCAAATATCCATATATTTTGCTCTTGCTTATTAACAAATATTATACAGTTCCCAACAATTGTTCGTGTCTTATTCTTTATTGCCCTAGTTCAGAGCCGGCCTTAGGCATAGGCAAACTAGGCAAATGCCTAGGGCATTTGGTATGTTTAGGGGCACCAGCAGCTTCTGCTGATTAAAATGATATGTGGCATGCCTATATTTTGTGTGTGACTGCGGCTGTATCTGCATACGAAATGCTACGTTGCAGTGTATTCCTGGAAATCACTGTAATGTAGCATTTCATATGCAGGTACAGCCGCAGTCGCACACACAATATAGGCATGCTGCATATCATTTTAATCAGCAGAAGCTGCGTGTGTGTCCTAGCCACATAGCAATGCAAATAAGATGCATTTTCATAAACAAAAGGCGCCCGACGTTAGCAGAGCTGCCAGCTGACTCATGCCAGGCATCTCCTGCAGAACTAGCAGCGGTGCTAGGGGGCACCAGCCAAAATCTTGCCTAGGGCATCATATTGTTTAGGGCCGGCTCTGCCCTAGTTCCAACAGTGGTTTGTATATTATTCCTTGTCTTTAGTATGACCAATGTAGAATATACTGTATGTTGCAAGGTATATCTGCATTTCATCCACATATTGGAAAATCACCGTAAGACAGAGTCCCTGAAAGATCAGTCTCATTTGTTATGCAGCCTGCTTCCAGGTCCTGACCACGAAGGGAACAGGTTGCGTCTAGATTCTCTTCGCGCTAAGGACCTTTCCTATAACCCCCTGGGTCCATGTCACAATCTATTTGGAATAGAAACGTGTGGCGAGCGAAGCGAGACACCGAGCCCGATGCGTGGCGAGCGAAGCGATCCCGCGAGGGGTCCAATGCTGCATAGAAAAAAAAAAAATACCCTAAACGAACGGAGAACGAAGGAAACATTTAGGAGCTGTAAGGGCGGAATTTGTCTCCTGCCCACTCGTTTTGTCACGTCCAGGTCCTCTGCACGAAGGCAACATAGACACAACCGCAGGGAACATAGACATGACCTTTTTCTCTCACGCCATCTGTAAATAACCTCTTCCAGGTCACGCTCCGCCTCCTTCACCATGATTGGTCCTTGCAGTGCTTGTGCAGTCGGCAGCATCCTCCGTCGCTGCTGCGTGTGAGAGCAGCGCGCCATTTTGTCATCGACCGTATTGCGATTAGCGGCTGCCGTGCTGCGGCTGTACTCGGTAGGTAAGCTTTGCGTGTTATACGTACTGTGCTGTGTCATCGGTAACAATGGGTTGTAATGTGTGTCCCTACTCCTACCTACCGAGCGTCTCTCTAGGTGCATGGCTGCGGGATAGACGTGCGGGGATGAGGGGCCCTCCGGCTGCATTGTGTGATAGCCGCCTAGAGGCAGCGGTGTGTCTGCAGGCGGAGCGCTCCCGGCTCTGTACCTGGCGGTGTAGTAATAGGGATTTAGGAGCATGCATTCGGGCTGAGTTTCTTTATACGGTGCAGTGAGGGGTAGGCGGGAAGTGGGAGCCCCGTGTTTTGTACAGCTTCCCCCATGCGGTATATATCTATTGTATCAGGTGGCGCCATACAGGAGGCCCCTGTGATAGTTGTACCACAGAAATCCTCTATCAGTGTATTGTGTCGTATCAATATCTTTCTTGTGCTGGGAAATGTGCTGCTCAGTCTCTGTGTATTTGTTTCTTTTAAAATAATTATTGTATCCATCTGAATTTGAAGCTTGGTTATATGAATCGTGAATGAAATATATTAAACAAGCACGACACTAAATGGGGGGGGGGGGGGGGACACACAAGTTGCTCAGAGCAACTCAACAGATTCTAGATATCATTTAATAGATCTAAAAATATATTTAATTAGTTGCGCTAGTATTGAAACAAACTGCTATGTCTGAAATAGAAGCTGGAATCATTTAAATTTAAAAGTGCAGTGATCTACACTTTTATAGTATTAATCACACAATTCATAAAAATATGAGTGGATTTGAATTTCTCTTCTCCCCAATCTCTGAAGCAGGGTATACTGTAAATGGCAATCTTGTTTCACTTACTCGAGGACATAGGCCTGCAAACTCGGTCCTCATTACCCCACACAGTGCATGTTTTGCAGGTCTCCTCACAGAATCATAAGTGAAATAATTAACCCCACCTGCGGACCTTTTAAAATGTCTGAGTAATTAATACACCTGTACACCTGCTAGGTTACCTGCAAAACATGCACTGTGTGGGGTAATGAGGACTGAGTTTGCAGACCTATGGTCTAGAACACAGGTTCTCAAACTCGGTCCTCAGGACCCCACACACACTGCATGTTTTGCAGGTCTCCTCACAGAATCACAAGTAAAATAATTATCTCCACCTGTGGACCTTTTAAAATGTGTCAGTGAGTAATTAATGCACCTGTGCACCTGCTGGGTTACCTGCAAAACATGCACTGTGTGGGGTCCTGAGGACCGAGTTTGAGAACCACTGGTCTAGAACAACTTGCCAAAGGCTGCTTTAGTACTTGCACGTGGAAAGGAAGATATCATTAGTAAAATCCTTTTCTCTTAAGGGGGGTACTCACGGAGCGTTCGCTGTTTAAAATCTAAGCAATCTGACTAGATGCAGTGATCACTCCGTGTGTACCCCTCAAAGCGATAGCGATGCGCAGCCCCGCGCATCGCTATCGCTGGTGCAGCAGGCCAATCTAGCAGGTGAAATGAGCGCTCCCCCCACATGTGCAGCACACATCGCGCTGTGCTGAGCAGGGGGGGAGAGATGTGTGCTGAACGAACCGCTCAGCACACAACTCTCCCCAAATTGGCCTGTGAATATGGCCCTTTACGTCCTAGAGGATGCTGGGGTCCATATTAGTACCATGGGGTAAAGACTGGTCTACCAGGAGCCATTGGCACTTTAAGAGTTTGATAGTGTGCTGGTTCCTCCCTCTATGCCCCTCCTACCGGACTCTGTTTAGAAAATGTGCCCGGGGAGCCGGTCACAGCTAGGGGAGCTCTACAGAGCTTTTCTAATAAATTTAACTTAGTTTCTCTAACGTCCTAGTGGATGCTGGGAACTCCGTAAGGACCATGGGGAATAGCGGGCTCCGAAGGAGGCTGGGCACTCTAGAAAGATCTTAGACTACCTG